>NC_089831.1:23784623-23962123 GCF_035046505.1 Tiliqua scincoides
GACTCAGCAAAAACAAAACTCAGCAATTAACAAAAAACATATTGTGCTAAATTCCATAGAGTTACGCAAAGACACTGTAGCCTGACACTTCCGGATGGAAGGAAACTAAGGCAGCTGTTATCAATCCCCTCCCCTCCGCTACGTACTCAGCCCTCCCCATTGCCAGCTGCCCAGTTTCTTTCACACGGGATGCTGATCTTTTAAGAGTCCAGCCCTGTGCATTTCTACTCAGAAGTAAGCCCCATTCCAGTCAATGGGGCTTACTCCCAGGAAAGTGTGGAGAGGATTGTAGGCTATATCTCATGCTTTGCTTGGTGGGAAGGCTTGCTTGTGTCTGTGATAGCCTGCACCATGGGGGGGGGGGTTTGCTTGTGTAGGTGATTGCCTGCACCATCTCAATGGGGGAGGGGAATTTGGCAAACACTCCTTGGGTTTTTTAAAGCAATCCCCTCTGTTGCTACCACACCTGCCTCTGTGTGAATGTGAGTGAGTGAGAGAGAGAGAGAGAGAGAGAGAGAGAGAGAGCGCGCTCCACCTTGCTGCACATGTTCTGGCTACAGAGATTTTTGGGGCCCCCCTTCCCCTCTTCAGCCTCTTTGCTGGCTCAGGGGCTCCAGGAGTGTTACTGATCCTTTGCAAGGGGAACCTCTTCCAGGGCTATTTCCCTGCCTGGGCGAGGCAGAGCCTTTTTGCAGTGTTTTTGGCTGCCTGTAAATGGAGCAAGACACCAGGACAGGGCAAAGAAGGCAAAGGTGTGTGTGACTTTCAGTTACCCCACCCCATTCACATTGAGACAAATCCGCAGATAAAAAATCCATGGATAAATAAGCTGCACCTGTACTTTTAACTGGAGCTGCTTTTAACCACAGATTGAACTAGGGACTTTTTGCATAGAAATCACATACTCTGCCGCTAAGCAACAGCCCCGCCCCAAACCTGCCTTGTGTCAAGTTCTGGGGTGCCTGGATCAGGCCCATAGTGTGTAACTTTCAGTGGTTCAGCTTCCTTACCCCGACAGAAGGTAACTTGCATAGAGTGCAGCAGTTCCCAAACTATGGGTCTGGGTCATGAGTCTATGAGAGTTGGGTCACAGGCTGGGCCCTCCCACCTGCCCTTGCTTCCAAATGGCTCCAAATAGAAGCCATTCCAGAGGCGTTGGTTGACCCCAGAAGTTCCTTCCAGGTTGTGTCAGTTGGTGACCTACTCCTCTGGTCTCCACAGGCCTCAGAATGGCCCGCAGAAGTCGCTGAAAGCCACTTCTGGTTTTCAGAGACAACTTCCAGTTTGCTGCCAAAAATCAGACGTGCCTTTTGGAGGTTTCTGCAGGCCATTTTGAGGCCCTTGGGGGCCAATAGAGAAAGTCACTGGCCTGGTGTGACCTGGTGGCCTGGTGTGATGTCTCCTACCACCAGGAGTGTTGACCCTGGCACCACCAGGAGCCACAACCCACCATGGTGAATGAGGTGGGTCGCGGTGCCAATAAGATCAGGAACTACTGATATAGTGAGAAGTTCCCACTTGGGCCATGGTTGTCTGTATTCACCTGAAGAGGCTTGTCTAAGGGGAGGGTTAAAACCCAAAAGCTTCCCCTTAAGACCTGCCACTCCACCTGCTGTACTGCAATGCCCTTGCTTATCTGCCCCCCCCAGGTATGACTTCTGAGCAGCACACCAAAGGGGACCAGAAAGAGAGCAGGGCAAAGGTCCATGTGAATAGAGCCCTTTCTTGAGCATTCCAACCACATTAAATGCTCCCGTGTACCAAAGAGGTGATCCTTGTTCCCTTAGTCAGAATATCTCATTGATCAAGCAGCCTCAGGTGCCCTTTAATGAGCTGCAGAGAAACCCATTTTGGCTTGGTGTCTGACTCAATCTCTGGAATTAAGCGGCCCTGACCTGGAGACCCTCTGTTCCCATCTGGAAATGTTCCCCCCCTTCTTTCCACTCCCCCAGCAATTACCTGCCATTGAACATAATCTGTGGACATGCTGGCAGCCACCCGGACCCCAGAGAGGATGGTTCAGGGAAAGGTCTTGGAGATGAACAGCTTGGCAAGTGACAAAAATGTAAAACTCTGCTGAGGCAAATGCAACATGAAAAGGGCAAAGCTTGGCAAAAACGGCTCACTCGGAGCCAATCATCTCATCTCAGGTGCTGCAATCCAGGCTCTTCTATGGTTTTTCCTAGTGTGCAGTGATGAGACACCATCTAATGGGGCAGGCAGGGAGATTGGGGTCTGAAGGAATGAATGCTGGCTTTGCATCCAGAAACCCTGAGGTCCAGGCCCTGGCTTCTCTAGTTCAAAGGACTCAAGGCTCCAGTGTTGGTGCTGCTCAGAGTAAACAATGCTGAGCAAACTGGACCAGTGGTCTAGCCTGGGTTGAATTGACTTCATATGCTTATAAATATGTTTCAAGCAACAAAATGTCATCAGAGCAGGCTCCAGGGAAACCTTCTAAGGAGATGCAGCCAGGATGCTTCGGTGGTTCAGGAGTTGGACCTGGAAGATCCAGGTTCAAAGCCCTGCTCAGCCACAAAGCTTTCAGGTGATCTTGAGCCACTTACCATCTTTCAGCCTACCTCACAGGGTTGTTGTGAGGGCAAAAGGAGGAGAGGAACCATGTACACCATCATGGTGAAGCCTTAACATACACCATCTTCTTCAACCCATCTTGGCACCCAGATGGGCACCCAGAAAAGGCTCTGCAATGGAGATCTTAACATTAGTGCCCCATGTCTATCCGCTGCCAATATGCCCAGCACCTACTCTTGCAACGCTGGGAGCCCAGGAATGTTCTGGTCTATGCCCAGCCTCATTTAGGATTCATGGCCATCTACAGGATAGGGCTTGACCTCCCTTTGATTTTGTGCAGTTGCCATCTTAACCAGGTTTTCTCATTTATCCTCGGAAGTGCTTAGATGCAGCTTTACAAGAAAGAGCACACTGTAGTTCCTGACCACTTGTGTTGGTTTGGTCATAGGTGGGGAGGGCCTGGCATGGTTACTTGGCAACCTCAATTTGCATCATTTGCCTTTTTTATGCTCCAGAGATAGGGGGCGGGCAATCAGAATTGCAGTGTTGCAGTACCCTCTCTAACCCGGACAAGCATCCTATCTGTCTAATAGGAAGAGCTGGATCAGAAGAAGCATCAAAGGGAAAGGAGATTGCAGAGTGTCTTCAAAGGTGGCAAAAGCAGACAGTGCCAGTTCAGGCCACAGGTGGAGAAATGCATGTGAGAGCATGGGGAAAAAAAAAATAGCCATGCAATGGTTGCACATGTAAAAGAGGCCCTGTGAGCCTGAGAATTGGCGCCTGCTGTCTGTTCCCCAGCCTCATTCTGAAGCAAGCAGATTGTAAGAGCTGTAGCGGAAGAGACTGAGAGCACAGGGAAAAGCTGTAGAACAGAGCTTAGGGTGGCCTGTGCAATTACAAATGTGTCTGATTGATGCTCCCCCTTTCAAAAAAATAAACAAACAGGTGTTGCACAAGGGTACACAAGAAAAAAGGATGGCGTTTTCCACCATCCGTTTCCTCGCGGACAAAAGCCATTGGAGGCAAAAGACAAAAGTGCGAATTCCGCCCCCGCAGAGCTGCAAATAACCACCTCCCTCGCACTAAATGGGGTCTCGGCAACATGAGTCAGCCAATTCCCAATTTACTTCCAAAAGGCGTCAGGAAGGCGAGAACAACAGAAGAGTCTCTCTCTCTCTGAGCACACCGTGCCAGGTTTCAGACATTCAGTGTTATTTTGTCACCAACCAGACCTCTCTTCTTCTTCCGCTCAGATGACGGGGATCTTCGAACAACAGAGGGAGAAAAAAAGGAGAAGATACAGGATACCTTTGGAGCTGTTGTTTCTCCCTCTGGTGCGCTCCACGTGTGGTGCTTTCATCCAGCACTGGCTGTGGCTGACTAACAGCTGACAGAGGGCACGGCAGTATAGAAGCACGCTGCTGGGGAGGGTGTCATTTATGCTGAGAATCTTCAGTCCCTCACCTCTAATCTCTAAGTGTGACTGAGACCATTTAACAAATCCCATTTTTATGAGATCAGAGTAAGTTATCTTCAGAGTAAGGTATCCTCAGAGTAAGGTATCCTCAGGACACAATACATGATGCTGCACTTCAACCATGAGTACAGAAAATAAAAAATACATAATGCAAGGAAAATGGCATAGCTGATTCCTCTGGCACCTGAGGCCTGGACTTACGTCACCCTTAGATGTGCCTGACGCAGGCGTAATTGTGGCGACTTGATGTCATCACTACCAATTACTTCTGGGTAACGGCAGAAAGGCTCTGAGAGGTTGAATGCTGCTCTGAGCTCCCAGTGGAAAAACAGGCAAAATAAACTGTTGGCCGCTCAGAGTGGGGCATGGCTGCTCAGAGTGCCCATGAAGGTACCCCTGCTTTATACCCCCTCAGGCCCTGTACCCCCTGGCCCTGCCCCAGGTAAGCCACTCTGTGAGGGTGGCTGTGGAACTTCCTTGCCTGAAACTCTCAGTTTAAGAACATAAGAACAGGCCCACTGGATCAGGCCATAGGCCCATCTAGTCCAGCTTCCTGTATCTCACAGCGGCCCACCAAATGCCCCAGGGAGCACACCAGATAACAAGAGACCTGCATCCTGGTGCCCTCCCTTGCATCTGGCCTTCTGACATAGCCCATTTCTAAAATCAGGAGGTTGCACATACGCATCATGGCTTGTAACCCGTAATGGATTTTTCCTCCAGAAACTTGTCAATCTCCTTTTAAAGGCGTCCAGGCCAGACGCCATCACCACATCCTGTGGCAAAGAGTTCCACAGACCAAACACACGCTGAGTAAAGAGATACTGATGTTCTTCTCATCTCTGGTTTCTGTTTCAGAAGTTGAAAGGGGACCCAGAACTGTTCAAACAACATCTATTCCCTATTTCATTCCCCTGGAGAGCTGAGAAAGGGACTTGCAAAAGCTGGATTCACACATCACATGCCTAATGAACACACAAGCTCTTTCAGTCTCCTCTGTTATTTCATGCGTTCATGTACATCGCTCTGTTTATCCAGGACTCCTGGAATGTGTGACCCAATCCACTGAAAAGCTTTGTGTTTGGATGTGATATGAAAGTCTAGTCTGCTATGTTACATCAGCAATTTATCCATCCACACAGATGCATTTGTGAACTAATACTTGGGATCCTGAAGAAAAGAGGTGGTGCTGAGAACAGAAGAGATCTGCTGGATAGGGGCCAAGGCCCATTTGTCCATACTATTTCCATACTGGCCAACCAGAGTCAGACCAGATCCTCTACTCCCAGTGACCAGAAAATACCAGCTTTTCATCATCTTATTCCAAGCAAGAGAGGAGAAAGAAACTCATTGGCCAACCAAATGCCTCTAGGAAGCCTGCAGGAAGGGAATGCAATGACCCCTCTGCTGTTCTTCCTCTGCAACTGATTTTCAGAGCATACTGCTCTTGAATGTGGAAGTTCCATTTAGCAGTATTTTCTTTACCATTTGTCTAGCCCTCCCTCTGCTTTGAAGCCATCTGAGATTATGGCCATCAGCACATCTTGCAGCAGCGAATTCCATAAATTACGTGGAATTTATGCTGTCTGACAAAATATATTATTTTATCTATTGAAAACCTCCTGTCAATCAATTCCATTGGGTGACTCTCAATTCTAGAATTAGGTCACCACCAATTTCCCCTCAGCAGAAGCAGCTTTATTTTTGAGGTCCGGTATTACTCTGGTGCTGGCTTCTCTTCCCTGGCTACACAAAGCCTGCAGTTGCCCGAACATGAGAACAGACACAACTAAGAGCTCTTTTCTCCTGGATACTCTAAGCTAAGAGCTCTTTTCTCCAGCAGACATAAATGGACCCGGGAAAATGGAGCGGTGGATTTCCTTGAACTTCAATGAACAGGGATGAATGGCATGAACAGAAGCCTGCCTGGAGCTCGAAGACCGAATTTAATCACAAGAGAAGGACAAAAAACCTTGAGAAAGGGAAGATGCAACCAAGTGTAACGACCAAGAGAGTTCTTCAAGGTCTGGCAGTAAGGGGTGGTGTCATGAACGTGCCTTTCCATTTCCAATTCATCCACTCCCAAATGATAAATTCTACCTGAATTCAACCCCAAACCATCCATTTCATCTCAGTGAGACACTAAAGTACGAAAACTGTTCCCTCCCCCCATTACTGAAATTTTACTGAGCTATCATTGATTAAGTGGCTTTGACAGCCGCCCTGGGTCCCTTTAGGGAGAAGGGCGGGATATAAATAAAGTTTATTATTATTTATTTATTATTGACAGCAATATCAATAATTATGCCTTTCTGAAGAGTCCAGATGCAAGCAGTTTCATCTTCCACTATCAATGTCTTTCCATGAACACAAGACACTTTGACTTCAAGTCCTACTTGGGCGCAGAAAGCACGAGGTGATGTATATTCCACTACAGAGCCCCCTTGATGCTTCTGGAAGATGTGGGGGCAGCAAGTTCAGCTGTCAAACCCTCCTCTTCCTGCCTAGCAGTTGCTGGTGCAACATCGTATTCTGCCAGCATGTCCTATTTCTTTTGCTGGACAACTCCACCACCTTGTCGGGCTGGACAGCTCCCGGGCTCCGTCACTATGCCTGGGAATCCAAGCCACACACCAGGACCAGTGGCCCAGTTGTGAGGCTTTTTGTTCTCAGAGATGACGGCCGCCTTCCCTTCCCTCTCCAGTTCCACACGGGAACTTCCCAGCGCAGCTTAATTAGATGGCGTTCCTGCACCTGTCGGCGGCGTAGGCAAAGGAGGAACAAATTAATGGAGTCAGCAGTTGCTTAAGAAAAGAAGAAGAAGAAGAAAAAGAAAGCCACAACTTCCACACAACTGGCAAGAATCTCCAATTACATCTGCCATCAGCCCATGTCAGCGGGACCGAAAAAGAGAGCTTTAATTATTGACCCTGCTGTGCAGGAGGAAGTGTATTCATTTGCGGCACATGATCAGTGTGTAACGCTGGCAGGAACCTCAGGAAGTTGCTATTATTATTAGCCTATTATTAGCACACATTGTTAGATGGCAGAAACTGTGCAGTATGCTGACACCGATGGAAAATCTTGGGGGCGGTGGAGGAGGAGTGGGGGGGGGGGAGACGACAAGCATTGCTTAAATAGAAGCTGGTTTGGTTACAATCATCTCAAGAAGAACACGACCATTGTCCTCCCACATCCTTGGACAGAAGACAGGGGAATCGGTTGATGGGCTATTCTGCACCTGTTGGAGGTCTGCCCCGATGGGTATGAAAAAGGCACGATGCTCAGGAGGGAAGAACAGGAAGAGGAAGCAAATATGGGAGCCATGGGAGGAAAAAGGGAGAAAAGAAGTGCAACAGCTTCAAGAGCCTAATGAAGAGGACTACACCTGGGATACAACTAGAGGGCAAATTTATAATAGGGTGGACTCTCCGTATCCATAGAGGTTGGTTACATAACTCCGATAAGCTTTAGGGCCATTGAGGCCATCAGCACTGGGGGGCAAGGATGGTGATGGGCTGGTGATCCATGAAAAGGTGGCTTGGGTAACCTTCCCGGCAAGTTTGATGCAGGTTCTAATAGGCATTGGAGAGTGATGCTCCAATGCCTATTAGAACCTGCATCAAACTTGCCAGAATTGACTTATTTTTTTATGGGAAGAGCCGTCATGGCAAATGAAGTCAGTCTGTGAGTCCAACAGATGCGACAGGAAAGAACAAGCCTGGGAGTCCCTTTCCTGAAGCCAGTTTTGGAAGGGAAACCCCAAATCCTAATCGGTTCCACTGGCAACTGACAGATCCTTTATAGGCAGAAGGCCAAATGTTCCACCGTATCTGGAACTTGCAATGGCTTGGGAGGGGGCATAGAGGGACCCATCCCTCTTAAAGCCCATTTGGCACTATATTTGTGTTGTGAGAGATGGGGGTTAAAACAACAACACCTTTCCACAGTCGATTACAGGTATTTACTTGTAATTGAAGGGTTGCAACCCAAGTGGATTCCAAAGTCTAGTCCTTTACAATAAAAAGTGTGCCAATTTCATTTTTAACTATAGTAAGGGGGATACCCTTCAAACAGTTCCAGGACCCCAATTTCCCCCAAACAGTGATCTTTGCCCTGTTAGTACATAAAAGTTGGTGACCCTAATACTCTGCAAAAAAATGCTGAAAATTTTTTTTATCTCTTCACTTTACACATAAATAAATTCTGAAGACTTGTTGGGGGTGGTTTTTTTAACCCCCACCTCTCACAAATGTTGCCAAAGGTACAAAATGTTAATCACTCACAGAGAGAGAGAGAGAGAGAGAGAGAGAGAGAGAGAGAGAGAGAGAGAGAGAGAGAGAGAGAGAGAGAGATGCCCTGGATCTGATCAATGTGAATCGATGTGCTGGTCTACTTCAGACCCAAGATTTTTCATAGGTAAGGTAAGAGCATTGCTGGGAGTTGCTTGGGAGGGACTCTCTCCCATCCTAGTGATCAGTTATCTAAGAAAGCCAGTAATTAGACAGAGTCCTTTAGATTTGTAGAGGTGCGTGTGTGTAATTCAGCTTAGTGCAGAATTTTTTTTTTTTTAAAAACACCCACACAAGGCCTGGGACAAATGGACATTGTTGTTGCCTGATTCATCGGATGCCAAATTGCTGCTGTAAAACTTCATTGGCTACTGTATTAAAAAAGGAAAGAAAAGAAAGAAAAATTGGTGATAAAACCTGTCACTCTTTATGTGGGAAACGCTGAATTATTTATGGGAAACCATGCCTCGAAAGCCAGATTTATCTGAAAACATCGTAGGCCACATTGCTTAAGTAGGACAAGGAGGTGATAATTTTTGTTTCCACACATCGATTAGTGCTGCGATCTCGAGGTGTCATGATCAGTCTCTGAAGATTTAGATCTGACCCCCAACTTGGCATAACACAGGCTGATTTGGGTCTTTGCAAAAGACCTACCCTGATCTGCCATTTACAGTCTGTTGCTAGTGAGATCAGTTGTGAATCGCCATTGTAGCGTGATCATGTTTCCTTTACTGTAAAGAATCACCCAGAGACTAGTCATGGAATCCTGGAAGAAGGTGATGTAAGGATAAGTGTTGGTGTATTACGAGGCACTTGAAATTAACACACAGATGGTGTTATAGAGAAGAGAAAATTAAATACATTGATAAGTGGAGGGGCAACAGAGATCTTTTTTCAATGCTGGAAAGATAACTATACATTCAAGATGCATAAACTGGCTTGATGTGCTGACACTGAAGCAATGATGTTGCTTTTTTTACTCCTTTCCTTTTGTTTGTTCTTGATTTTTAAAGAATTGTGTGTGATTGCTAGCTGGTTAAACGATAGTATATTTTAATAGACAATTGTACATCAAGCTCTAATAAAAACATTTTTTAAAAAATCATAAGGAAAAGAATTACACCAACATCTCTGATCTTCTCCAGTAAAGCTTTAGCATCTGGGGCTGGGACAATATCATTCTCCGTGTTTGCAGAGCATTGCATTCATTTACGGCAGTTTATAAATAATAATGGCCAGAATGAATTAATGATATTGACAAGCACAGGGGACAAGCACAGGGGGTATAAATAAATGAACACACCATCTGCCATCCTTTATCGAATGCTGAGGCTGCAAGTTCAGGGCTGCAGAGGCATTAGACACACCCCCTTTTCTTAGGCCACACCCACTTCTTGAAATTCAAAACACCACCATTTGGGCTCAGTGGACAATCCCCCTTTGAGCAAAGGGAATCACATTTTGTAGCACTTGAGATATTTGGCAAGATTCAGTCCTATTCCTAGGTATAGCAAATGCAAAACAAATGGGGCGGTGGCGTTCCTTAAGCATTTTAAAGATCCATGAGTCCAAACCATGGAATTTAACTAGCAAGGAAGGTGTAAGCTAAGACAACAAGGAAAAGATATATATATATATATATATATATATATATATATATATATATATATATATATATATATATATATATATATTATCCATCCCTTCTTAATTTTTAATCGGTACGTGCGGAACACATTGCAGTTTGCAAAAGTCTTGGTTTGTGGTTTCCGATCATTGTCCAAGATGCAAATATTGTATAACAACACTATACTCCTTCAGGGGGTTGCTGAGCAGGCAAGTGTCCCAATGGATCTTGCTGGGGGCTGTTGCTTATAACATTGGCAAGTCCTGACAACCTTAGCAACTTTCCTGGGGGGGAAAAAAAATCTTGCTCATCTTCTCAGCCTTTTTGCATCTCCCCGTGAGATTGTTCATGTGCTACTCCCAAGTGACATTTACCTATTTACCATGACATTTATATTTCGGTGACATTGAATGAATGGGAACTACAACACTGACAGTGTTCTTCCATTGTTTGCAGGGCTGGCCCATCCCTGAGGTTGACTGAGGAGGTTGCCTCAGGAAGCAGGCTGGGTGGGGGATACCCACCTCCACTTGCCTTTTACTATTCCTTCTCTTCTCACTCGGTGGATATGAAAAGTGAGGAATGTAGTAGAAGTGGAAGTGGAAAAATGGAAGGAGAGATGCTCTTGCCCACCAAACTCTTCTCCTCCATATTCTGTCTGGTGTACTGCGGTGGTTTTGGGCCAATCCTGGAAGCCAATTCCTTCCTGCAATCTCCATCAAAGATCAGCCAAAATCTCTTCTTTTGTGTGCTCCTTGAGGCATCTGGTGGACCACGGTGAGATACAGGAAACTGGAATAGATGGGCCTTTAGCCTGATCCAGCAAGGCTCTTCTTATGTTATGTAAAGGTAGCTGAATCCACAACTGAGAATCTCACTTCACAATCTGAGCTCAAACGCCGACCCTGCCATCTGTCACTTTGCTTGTATGACAACTGACAAGACCATAACTCTTGCCTGTATGACTGCAGGTACTAATTCTGCAGCTGCTATTGACAGAGGGCTGTCTCAGAGGGCCTTTCCATCACTGGGGAACAAATTTCCTTGATTGAATTAAACAGATTTATTTATTTGGATTTTTAACTGACCCTGAAGATTTGGGGCTGTAGACAGCATTGGAAACTGCAAAATCACTTCCTCCTATATTTTCCTTAATGTTCTACCATCAAGGCTACAGTTTTACATATGCTTTTCTGGAAGTAAGCCTCAATGAATGTAATGGACCTTTTTTTGGAGTAGACATGCATAGCTTTGCAGCCTACGTCCTCCACCACATCCCTGCCCTTCTCTGATCACATCATCCAATTGGGGGGAAAAAGGTTTTGGGCACAATCCTAAACAGCTTTGCTGGAAACTTATTTAGGATTGTGTCCAAGACTCCCCCCCCCCATTTTTCTGCAGTTGGCTGACAGTCATTGAGGCTTCCTCGAGGTAAGAGGATGTTTGTTTCCTTACCTCAGAGCGGCAATACCCTTACCTCTAAGGTAAGAACAAACATTCCCTTACCTTGAGGTGGCCTCCATGTCTGCCACCCAACTGCAGGATGCAGCACATGCCCCTTTGGCACAGCTATGTCAGTGTGGGAGAGTTGGTTAGGACTTCTTGTAGCTTCCCAGACCTGTTTTGCTACATAGAACCAGTCTCCATGTTAGACCAAATGTAAGGTGTGAAGCATAATGTGAATTGAACTATAAGCAGTTTTTTAGGTTTAGTGCCATGGTCTAGCTTTTTTACCTAATGAGCCTAAACCAATCCTAAAAGGGGGGGTGGGTGGGCTGACTATCACCAACACTAAAACTAAGTTAAAAACTGAAAACTAAAAATGGCAAGTAAAACTCAACCTACAAATCTAAAACTGCTAAAAAGTCTAAAAACTAAAAACCATAAACACACTTGAAACAAAGCTTTAAAACCGAAGCCTAACATGTTTGCATATATATTTTTTCTTCTGAAACGTGAAAATATATATATTATATATATTTTCTTCTGAAAGAAAATATATATAACATATAATATATATATTTTTTTCTTCTAAAATATATACATATTTTATGTTATATTATATATATTTTCTTTCTTCAGTTTCTTCTGAAACTGAAGGACGTCAACACACATTCTTATTGTGTGGTATGTAATAAGAATGTGTGTTGGCGTCCTTCAGTTTCAGAAGACTCTGGTATCGCGCTCTGAAAGGTGGTTCTGGAACAGCGTCTAGTGTGGCTGAAAAGGCCAATTTGGGAGGGACAATCCCTTCCACACTGGGAGCAAGTGCAGTCTGACCCTGGTCTGTCTCCCTGGCTATGGGCCTTCCTTCTTTGCCTCTTTGCCTCAGTCTGTTGGCCAAGTGTCTCTTCAAACTGGGAAAGGCCATGCTGCACAGCCTGCCTCCAAGCGGGCCGCTCAGAGGCCAGGGTTTCCCACTTGTTGAGGTCCACTCCTAAGGCCTTCAGATCCCTCTTGCAGATGTCCTTGTATCGCAGCTGTGGTCTACCTGTAGTGTGCTTTCCCTGCACTAGTTTGCCATAGAGGAGATCCTTTGGGATCCGGCCATCATCCATTCCCATGACATGACCAAGCCAATGCAGGTGTCTCTGTTTCAGTAACAATAAGAATAGGCTGAGAATTAATCAGCCCTGATGGGCATATCTCTGGCAAGAGGGATCTGATACCCGGTTGTTTAACAGTCAAAAATATATATACAAGTCATTGGACTTGTGACTGTTAAACAACTGGGTATCAGAGCCCTCTTGCCAGAGATATGCCCATCAGGACTGATTAATCCTCAGCCTATTCTTATTGTGTAGTGAACAAAACCAAGGTTTTGTTTAAAGAAATTAAAGAAAAACAATATTACAAAAAAAAAGAAAGAAAAGAAAAGAAAGCAAAACAACAGAAAAACAAAACTGAAGAAAAAACAGAATCCAACAAAAATAGAGAGACATGAAGGAAGACTGGGGAGACCACCCAGGGATGGTGCTGGGAAAGTCCCAGCATGGGAACATGGGGGAAGGTTTCGTGCATTTTTGTGCATCGGGAATGAGCGCTTTGGGGAGGTGAGACTGTTTGGAAACACCCAGCGGCTCAAAACGTGGCAGCCCAATTTCGTCAGATCTTGTTTTTTCTTCAATCAATGCCATTAAACATACAGACTGAAGCCTGCGGTTCAATTTTATCCCCAGGGCACTTCCATGTTGTTTCCTCTCCCTGGTGTGTACAAGGCTTGCATTGCTTTCCCTGCCCCCTCAATTGGCCTTTTTTCCGTAAGTGTTGCCATGCTAGTTGGGAACACCTTCCTCAGAGCAGTGATCAAATGTCTCTTCCTGGGGAGGCTGACAAAGGGCTTTCAGTCTGGAGTGATCCTCACCTGGTGGGTGTGGGCTTCTCCCCTGATGTTATTTCCGATGCTGTTGGATTTGTAGCATGGGAGGAACCCCAAATGGATCCAATCTCCGATAATCTCTTTCTAGGTACTTTCTTCATAGGAATGATATTACCTAAGTGCTGTGGGAAGCATTTGCGGAGAAAGACAGTAAACAACAGATGTAGCTCTTTATACAAAAACAAGATTGCAGGAAAATGCCCTCTGCACAGAGCAACCGTCTGTGATGTTGACTAACTTATTTTAACTAAGATTTGAGTGGAACCAGTTCAGAGCCAGGATGGTGTCGTGGCCAAGGAGTTGACCTGGAACAGGAGTGCCCAAACCCCAGCCCTGGGGCCACTTGCGGGCCTCGAGGCCTCTCAATGCGGCCCTCAGGGAGCCCCCAGTCGCCAATGAGCCTCTGGCCCTCCGGAAATTTGTTGGAGCCCGCTCTGGCCCGACACAACTGATCTCAGCGTGAGGGTGACTGTTTGACCTCTCGCGTGAGCTGTGGGATGAGGGCTACCACCACTGCTTGCTGTTTCACGTCTGTGATGCAGTAATGGCAGCAAAGGAAAGGCCGGCCTTGCTTTGTGCAAGGCCTTTTATAGGCCTTGAGCTATCACAAGACCTTCATTCATTCATATAAGTTCATCTTTAATATATTCATTTATGTAAATTTATTCAAATTTTAAATGTAAATTAATTCTTTTTTTCCCCCAGCCCCCAATGTGAGTTTGGGAACAACTGACATAAGGTTACGCTGGTACTGCAACTTTATCAAAACTTTGGCCATCCATCAGAATTATTGGATGGTTAATGCCGTGAATGTTTTGCTCAACCAGAACTTTCCAAAATGATCTCAGCATTGCACTTTAGAAGATATTCTGTGGCAACACTATCCATTCCGGCATTAATTATTCCTAGGCAACAGTGGCAGACCTCCCGTTCATTCTATGGAGCAAATGCCCCGGGTGCAGAGTCTTACGTGCTTCTCTGAGGCTCCCAACGGAGTCAAAAACTGTGCTTCTGGATTTCCGGAAGTGCAGTTTAAAGCTCGAGAATCTCAGAGAGGCTTTCCCGGTGCGTCTTGGAGTCGCGCAAGGCTCTGTGAGCTCTAGGCAGGGCCTAGGAGAGGGGGGTAAAGGGGGTAATTTGTACCCGGGCCCAGGGTCCAAAGGGGGACCCAGGAGCCAAAGAAGGGGCCCCAAAAATTTCCTGGGATCTGACATTTTTCTATCTGTTCAGACTTGTTGTCCATACGGGATTCTGGGGACACTACTGATGCCACATGGGTGGGTAGACCTGGGCTCCTAAGACTGTCTCTACCCTCCCCTCACCCTGCTTTGTCCCTCCCCACTCCTATTCTGCTCGCCCATCACCACCTTCCACTACTCTGTTTCACCCCTCCCCCTTTGTAAAGGGGCCCAAAAGAAACTTTGTACTCCCTGATTAAAATTCCTCTCAGAAGCCCTGGATCTAGGTAAGTGGGGGGTGGGTTTGCACATGGGGGGCAGTGACATTTCATTGGGGGGGGGTGCCATCACAGACCTTTGGCTGGGGAGGTTTGCCACTGCTAGGCAATGTGTTCTGATGCCTTGCAAGGCTACTGGGCAGCAAAAAACACATGCGCTGGGACATGACTAGGGTGACTGATTGATAAACTGTAAGGCTTTTTTGGCCACTGTGGAGTCAGCTGCATTGCTCTGCAATTCTGGGGGTTCCAGGATGCTCTTCATCCAGATTCCTCCTTGAATTCTGCAGTACACTTGGATTTTGTACCCATTCCTGCGCTAAGGATTTTCTCTCCACTGCAGTCACTTTCGCCTCCTTCATCTCTGTGGTGCCCCAAAGTGGAAGCTCTCCTCTGCAACCTGCCACTTTGCAAATAGATGGTGTGTATTGCGTGTGCTTCAAAAGCCCCCAGAAATGAAAGCAGTGAACTGATGTGAAGACCAAAGAGTATCTGAGGGCATGCTGTTCCATCCTTCCGTCACATAAAGGACTCTCTCTTTAGGTAATTAGTGTTTGATATTTTTTTAAACAGATGGGTTTTTGCTGTCTGTGGGCACTACAGCCTAAAAATCAATCTTGGACAAATATTATACTAATTTCCAAGCTTCTTGTCTCGGTGGACAAAACCCCCCCTCATCTTCCGGTGAATGCAGCAATGACAAGAACATTAATATTAGATAATTACAACTTTGAAAGATTAAATAGGGGGAAAAAAAATTGGGGCCGGTGAAGGAAAGCGCCTTGTTAAATAGTGAGCAGCATATCAAAAGCTGTTTCATGCTGGCGGATTCAAATTAGGAATAACAATAATAACCGTGATGCAAGCTAGAAAACATCAATGCCAGAGGCGGTGGGGGGAGACAAGCGGGGGGGGGGGGAAGATGGTCAGTGTATCCAGCAAAGATTGGTTTGAGGGAAAGGCTTATAGGCCTGAAGGCAGTGCAAGAGGCTCAGGAACAAACCTTCTCTTGTTTGATTAACAGCACAATCCTCTTTTTGAAGCATGCAATTAGTCTGTGGCACTTCTTGCCACAGGATATGGTATGGCATCTGGCCTGTATGCCTTTAAAAGGGAACTGGACAAATTTATGAAAAGGCCATCACAGGTTACGAGCCATGATGGATACATGCAACCTCCTGGTTTAAGAAGTAGGCTACCTTAGAATGCCAGATGCAAAGGAGGGCACAAGGATGCATGTCTCTGGTTGTCTTGGGTGCTCTCAGAGGCATCTGGTGGGCCACTGTGAGATACAGGAGGTTGGACTAGATGGGCTTTTGGCTTGATCCAGCTGGGTTTTTCTTATGTTCTATGCATGGGATCTGTTCCCAAGTAAGGGCCCAGTCCTTTCCAACTTTCCAACACCGGTGCAACCGCATTGCAGCTCTGAGATAAGGGAACAAATGTTCCCATATCTTGAGGAGGTCTCTGTGACTGCCTCCCCACCACTGGATGCAGTGCATACCCCATTGGTACAGCAGCACCGGCACTGGAAAGTTGGATAGGATTGGGCCCTCAGTGTGTATAAGCCTGAAGCCTTAAGCAGGTCTGGACAGAGTGGTGGAGAAGGTCCACTAGTGTGGATTTTCACAGTAAAGCCAGACATTTCAGTGGGGTAAAAAGTGAAAGAAATCTGGCCTGGTTTGTGTGAACGTTGTCTCCCCTTGAAACCTTCCCTCCCCCCAATATCCCTTTTCTGTGTGACAGCAGCTGCGGCAGCACCACTCCCCAGCCCTCTTTTGCCTCCTACTTCTTTCTCATTCCTGGAGTACTTCCCAAGGATGGTCCCAAGGATGACGGCAGCAGTGAAGAAGGCCAATTATATGCTTGGGATCATTAGAAAAGGTATTGAGAACAAAACGGCTAATATTATAATGCCGTTGTACAAATCGATGGTAAGGCCACACCTGGAGTATTGTGTCCAGTTCTGGTTGCCACATCTCAAAAAAGACATAGTGGAAATGGAAAAGGTGCAAAAGAGAGCGACTAAGAAGATTACTGGGCTGGGGCACCTTCTTTATGAGGAAAGGATACGGTGTTTGGGCCTCTTCAGCCTAGAAAAGAGACGCCTGAGGGGGGGCATGATTGAGACATACAAAATTATGCAGGGGATGGACAGAGTGGATAGAGAGATGCTCTTTACACTCTCACATAACACCAGAACCAGGGGACATCCACTAAAATTGAGTGTTGAGAGTTATTACAGACAAAAGAAAATATTTCTTTACTCAGCGTGTGGTTGGTCTGTGGAACTCCTTGCCACAGGATGTGGTGATGGCATCTGGCCTGGGCGCCTTTAAAAGGGGATTGGACAAGTTTCTGGAGGAAAAATCCATTATGGGTTACAAGCCATGATGTGCATGTACAACCTCCTGATTTTAGAAATGGGCTATGTCAGAAGGCCAGATGCAAGGGAGGGCGCCAGAATGAGGTCTCTTGTTATCTGGTGTGCTCCCTGGGGCATTCGGTGGGCCGCTGTGAGATACTGGACTAGAAGCTGGACTAGATGGGCCTATGACCTGATCCAGTGGGGCTGTTGTTATGTTCTTATGTCCCACCCAGTCAGGAATCGCACACTGCATAGGAATGGCATCACAAAACAGCAGAGACAATCAGGTGTGATGTGGCTGAGGGTAAGTGAGGACAATGGAAATGAATAAGGAAACATTTTTTTGCAGGGGGAGCTGAAAATAGAATAAAATAAAAATGCCAAAAAGTCCAGGAAAAACTGAAGATTCTGACTCAGCTCTACGTTCTCATCCTTTCTTCATCCACCGTGCAATTGTTTCACCTTAACAGTGCAAAGGATTACAAGTTCCCTGTTACGCCTGAAAAAAGTACGACACGCATCGTGTCCCCATCATGGCTCCAAGCCAAGGGCCCTCTTCTCTGATTGCAGGCTGAATCCAACAGGGTCATGGTGCAAGAATTCAGCACTCTGTTAGGCAGGCATCACAGCTTGTCGCTGGGCTGGATGCAACACCAGCTGACAAGCAAAGAGCCCAGGTTGCTGCCTAAAGACTAGGCTGGAGCCGATTGAGAGTGTGAGAAGCCTTGCAGCTCAATGGCTACGTCAGGCTCTCTCTTTTTCTCTTTAGAGGAAAACTACTTGGGATTAAAGACTCTCTTCCAAAGGTGTATGTTCCAGTGTTGTTGGAAAGTCTCTTGCTGCCTGTCCACTCAATGTGGCACTGGAGAAGTGTCCTGCAGGTGGTTCTGGGAAAGAATCCTAAGAGTAAAAGTAATCCTAAGGGTAAATCCTAAATAGGGCTACCTAACACAGAAGCCTCACCATCTGACCTTCCTCCTTGATGGGTGTCACTTGCATCATCATTACTTTGAAAGCTGTGGTAGATCCTGAAACCTGTCATTCCATATCTTCAGCAGTAGCGTAGCTAGTGGAGGGTAGGGGGAGGGCTGCCCTGGGTGAGGGGATCCCAGCGCATCACGTGAGGGGTGCCCATGTGAGGTCAACCAAAATGGCAGCTACCAGGGAAGCAGTTTACCTGGTTGACTTTTGCCTCCTTCTGGACCATTGCAAACCTTTGCATCAGCTCTGAAGAAGCCAAAAGTCTCTTTCCTTGCTGGCTTTCAGCTTCCACGCAGCCACTACAAACGTCTGAGCACAGCACTGCGGGCAGAAGTTTGCAGTAGCTCTGTAGAAGTCAAAAGGTGGCCAGGAAGCAGAACGGCAGTCAGCGCCCTCCTCCGTCAAACCAGAAGTGATGTCGTGACTTCATGTGACATCACTGCTGCAGATGGCAGGGGGCTTGGCCGCGCCACTGATCCTTAGATCTCTCCTCTGTGACAGGGGGGTCTGGGTCATGTACCAGGACATCTATGAAGGTTGGCTTGGCAGATCTTTGCTGCTGGATTTCGCAGAAGTCTGAAGCAGGGAAAGAGCAAACGGAGGCATGGCATTTCCTTGGAACAGTCTTGCCCCCCTCACCTATCCTTCTGTCTTCGTGCCATCACATGTCAACCCTGTGCAGCCAGCTTGACAGACAGGTCTTCTTGAGGAGCTGGGCTGCAGGAACCCCTGCACATCACTAGTGCAATCTGTGTCCTCAGTGTGGCACGCTTGCCAAAGGAGAAGCAGCTTTGTCTTCCCTGCAAAGGAAACCTCTGAACCTTAAAACCCTTAGTGCTGAATAATAAAAGCAAAAGAAAAAAAATCCTCTTAATGCAAAGTCCAGAAGGCACTACATATATTTCAAGGCTGTATGATTTCCAACAAAACCTCCTGCTTGATTTGCAGTCGCAAAGTGAAGGAATGTGATTAGGGACACCGAGATATCCTGAACTGACCCTCTCTGACCTGCCCTCCTGTGCCCTCCTCCTATCAATGCCATCTGCCGGTATTGCTACCCCATTTATAATCATTCTTGATTGGGTCTGGATTGGGTTTTCTGACCCTCTGATGGAAAGGGCATCAGATCAGAAAGATCTGCGAGGGAATTTAATGTGTGTCCTGCTTTTTAAAAGAGGGGAAAGAAAATCTCTTCCAACCAGGGCTCACTAGAAGCCTTTAAGCCATTTGCTCTCTTATCTATTTTTATATGGTATTTATGGCTTTGTACGTAGTGTGGCTTTTTTTTTTCTTTACTCCCTCATGGTGCCTATATGATTGAATTACATCAGAGGCTGAAGGAACATGAATCTTAGTCAAAAGAGGACCCCTCCCCCCCACACACATACACCCTAATCGTCCTTTTTTAAAGTTTTTGCAGCATAAAATTGCAGCAACCGAGCCATACATCAGCAAATGCTTTCTGCAGGCCCAGCTCAGTTACCAGCTAGTCATCATCCTTCATCTTCCCAGCCCCTGCCGAGAGATCAGAGCGTGGATTCTGTTTTGCAAATTGGCCGGGTGGTTTATTTTCTTGCTAAAGAGGCTCGCTGTGTTCATGGAGATACAGTGACTTAGGTTGGACTGAACCAGGAGGAGGATTCTCTAGGATATCAGCATTATAGGGAGAAAAAAAACAACAACACAAGAGGATTTCTGAGACACACGTTCACAATGTATAATGTATACACTTGCACCATTTTACTGTTCTTAAATACGGAACCACTGTGAAACTCACTGTGGAAATATATTTGGGATGGTCAAAAATGTGTCTCACATAATATGTCATTCAATTATGGAATTTGTTGCCTTAAGGTGATGACCACAGTTTTTGGGTGGTTCTATAAGGATATTAGACAAGATTGTGGAGAAGCTTTATTATTATTAACATTATTAACAGTATTTATATACCGCTTTATCAGTGGCTATTATGATGGTGACGGAACATACCAAGATCCAGGTCTACAGAGCTTGCGTCCTGAGTACACTTCTGTACTGCAGCGAGTCATGGACTCTCCGCTCACAACAGGAGAGGAAACTGAACGCTTTCCACATGCGCTGCCTCCGATGCATCCTCAGCATCACCTGGCAGGACAAAGTTCCAAACAACACAGTCCTGGAACGAGCTGGAATCCCTTGCATGTATGCACTGCTGAAACAGAAACGCCTGCATTAGCTTGGTCATGTCATGAGTATGGGTGATGGCCGGATCCCAAAGGATCTCCTCTATGGAGAACTCGTGCAGGGAAAGCGCCCTACAGGTAGACCACAGCTGTGATACAAGGACATCTGCAAGAGGGATCTGAAGGCCTTAGGAGTGGACCTCAACAGGTGGGAAACCCTGGCCTCTGAGCGGCCCGCTTGGAGGCAGGCTGTGCAGCATGGCCTTTCCCAGTTTGAAGAGACACTTGGCCAACAGACTGAGGCAAAGAAGGAAGGCCCATAGCCAGGGAGACAGACCAGGGACAGACTGCACTTGCTCCCGGTGTGGAAGGGACTGTCACTCCCGAATCAGCCTTTTCAGCCACACTAGACGATGTTCCAGAACCACCTTTCAGAGCGCGATACCAGAGTCTTTTGAGACTGAAGGTTGCCAACTACTATTATGATGGTGGCTACAAGGGCCAAGGGTAAGAATTGCTGGGAAGCCTATTACCACTGTACCCTCCTTGTGAGCTTCTAAGGGGCACTTGATTGGCCAGAGGGGGAACCAGATGTGCCTCTGTATGGATCCATCAGGGATTTCCTGATGTTTCCTTTTAAAAAAGTGTTTTAGTCTCCAGGTTGATACCCAATAACCTTACATTCTCCTATGTACACTAGCATTATAGTCACAGGAAGGATGATGTTTAGTATTTGATACCACCAAGCCTGCGGGGACCAACATTTTTTTTTTTTTTTTACAAAAATAGCTACTGTGCTTTTTCTTAAAAATTGATTAGCTCTCAGATTCTATTGCCAGTTCAGTCTAGAATATGATTAAGGTGAGGGGGGGAGAAGACGCACCAATGGCCTGTAAAAGAACAGACTAATAGAATCATTGACTGCCTTTCTACAGTTAGTGCTGGCAAAGGCTTTTCCAGTAGATGGCGATGAAGAATATGTAGTATAGTTTTCTGCAATGTGGAATAAACCACAATGCAGATTTTTAACAGAGTCTCATCAGCCTATCCTTGTTCAGCAGGTTTCCAGCTCTGCAGGGGAGGGCACTCAATAATTTGGTGATTCCCAGAAAGGAAAGATCACATGGGTGGAGCATCTCTGCACCTTGGGGCCCCTGATTAAAATCAGGGTCTGTATAGTGTCCCAGAAAGAGAGACTTTGATCCTAGCTATTGATGAAGCAGGTTGAGAAGTGGATACTAGAGAGAAAACTTTCTTCTTTAGATGCCTTTGAGATCTCTGCAGCTCACCCCAAATGCAGCTTCTGAATATCATGATCTCCAGGTTTGGTCTTCTGCAGGACATGTCAAAAGCGGAACCTGAGCACCGTTTGCTGGTGTCAGTGTAGAATGTCCTTATCTGGGAATGATAATGTAGTTATTTTAGCAATGGAATATCTAACTCAGGGGTGTCCAAAGTTTTTGGCAGGAGGGCCGCATTGTCTCTCTGACACTGTGTCGGGGGCCAGGGGAAAAAAAGAATTAATTTACATTTAAAATTTGAACAAATTTACATAAGTTTGCATAAATTTACATAATATAAATGAATATATTAAAGATGAATGAAGGTCTTTCAATAGCTCAAGGCCTATAAAAGGCCTTGCATGAAGCAAGGCTGGCCTTTCCTTTGCTGCCGCTACTGCATCACAGACGTGAAACAACAAGCAGTGGAGGAGCCCTCATCCCACAGCTCACGCAAGAGGTCAAACAGTCACCCTCATGCTGAGAGCAGTTGCGTCAGGCCAGTGTGGGCTCCAACAAATCTCCAGAGGGCCAGAGGCTCATTGGAGACTGGGGGCTCCCTGAGGGCTGCATTGAGAGGCCTTGAGGGCCACAAGTGGCCCCAGGGCCAGGGTTTGGGCACCCCTGGTCTAACTGCATCTTTCTTCTGCCTGCCTGCCCATCCATCATCCATCCATCAAGCGTCCACGTAGGTGACCACCTGGGAACCCCATATATATCACCTGGAGTTCCGTGATGGAAAAAAGGGCCATCATAAAATAGATGTCATAAATTAATATCACTTTCCATCTATCTGAGACCTAAAGCCAACAGCCAAACATGAAACCCACTGCCTATAACCTCTCTCTCTCCCTCCCTGTGTGTGTGTGTGTGTGTGTGTGTGTGTGTGTGTGTGTGTGTAATTGCAAGAATTGTCCAGGCTGGAGAGAATATGCAATGAAGATAGGGTTCCTGTGAGGCAGATGACACTGTGGTTTAGCCTTGGACATGATTTTCACCCCGGATATAAATCATGAAACATTTAAGGGATAAAAATGTGAAAGCCTCTGAGCATACACAGAGTGCATTTGCCCCACTGCTAAGAAACCAGTGGGGGAAGCCTCACACATAGAGTATTATGGAAGGTAGGGGTTTTTGGAAGAGAGAATGTCACCTCTAGGTAGATGTGGATCCCTGATTCAAATCACAGAACCTGTATGCCTGGGATAGCATTCCGAATTGAACGAGTCGTGGTGCAGATAGAAAGATTTTTTACGCTGTTACAAAACATATTTACGGGTCACTTATTTCCTTTCCCCCCAAATGCAGCAATCTGTTTTGCCAGCAACTACAAGGAAGGGGGGGGGGAGCCTCTCTAAGGCAAAGACTGCAGATTTTCCCCATTAATGTTATTGATGATCTCAGCAGAGGCAGCAAGATCAAAAGGAAGGCTGTGGAGAAGATACGGCTAATTAGAGTGATGCAGCGTCATGGGGCCAGGCTGGGCCGGGCGTATTGGCATGAGAGGGGATGATGCAAGATGGACGGGAAGAAGGTGAGGCCCAACCTCTCTCTCTCTGCTTGGCGAGGTTCATTAGAGGGAGGGCTGGTGGCAGGGAAGAGGGAGAGGAGCACTCCGAGCCCATTGCGGGAGAAGGAATGCTGCACTCCAACGTCTGCGCAGCTGAATGGTGTGGTGTGACCGAGTCAGCAGCCTCTTGGCCTCATTCCCACCCGATGTGTACTTAACAACTTCGATCCAGTTGGGGACCTGCTCGGGGCTGCGGTTTGTACACACATAGGCTGTTTCAGAAGTCAAGCCGAGTGCACCTTTACCTAGCCTAGACGCCTTTAAAAGGGGATTGGACAAGTTTCTGGAGGAAAAATCCATTATGGGGTACAAGCCATGATGTGTATGCGCAACCTCCTGATTTCAGAAATGGGTTATGTCAGAATGCCAGATGCAAGGGAGGGCACCAGGATGAGGTCTCTTGTTATCTGGTGTGCTCCCTGGGGCATTTGGTGGGATGCTGTGAGATACAGGAAGCTGGACTAGATGTGCCTATGGCCTGATCCAGTGGGGCTGTTCTTATGTTCTTAACTACAATTCCCAGGAGGCCTTGCAGGTCTCTTGTTATCTGGTGTGCTCCCTGGGGCATTTGGTGGGCCGCTGTGAGATACAGGAAGCTGGACTAGATGGGCCTATGGCCTGATCCAGTGGGGCTGCTCTTATGTTCTTATGTTCACCTAAGGAGAGAGAGGTGCAATGTCACTAGATTTACTTTAAGCCTCTTGGACCAACTGCTCCCCATTTGGGATCCCTGTGCTGGGGTCATCTACTCTAGCCTTGTCAAACACACCCAGCAACACATTGCAGGGGACAGAATATTTTTTCCCTAAACAAAGATAAAATTAATACTTTTACTAACAGCCCAGTCCTTAGCTGCCAGGCATACAAGCCTGCAGGGGCACAGAAAATGGCTGCCGCTGCATCCAGCGAGCCCCAGGCAGCTGCCACAGCCTCCTCGGGAGAAGGAGACTTTTTCCACATCCCCCAGGTAAAGTGAGTAGTCCCCCCCCTGCACATCTTCTCCCTGCCCTCTCCCTGCCCTCTCTCCTACCTCCCCCTGCCCCGGAAAACCTCTCCCCCGCCTCCCCTATGCCCTCACCTACTTCTCTGCTACCCGGTGGTCACCGCAACCACTGAGTGGTGGAGCTCTGGTGCTCTGCCAGCGCTAGCCCAGCGCCGACCAGCGCTAGACTAGAACCATCGGCACTAGGGCCCACAAATGTACCTTACAGCACGTTTGCAACCATGCACACCAGCGGTGAGCAGGCTTGTGCTGAATATGACTGGGCCCTAAATCATTTCAAAGTAACTAAAATAAGTGCTTTGGTAACTATTTTCAAAGGTAATCACCATAGTTTGCTTACTTGTAGGCTTACATTTCCCCTGGGGGCTGGGGATAAGAATAGGCCCTCAGTTTGGCTGTACTTGTCGTAAGAGGCGGGTAGATGGGACTTGTCAGCCTGGGAAGGCAGCTCATCTGAGAGAAGGAAAACTCTGATCCCAAACCTCCACTGCCTTGTGGCTACACCCAGTTATGGAAAAGGCTTCAGGAGTCAACCTCGAGGCAAAATCAGGAGCCGGAGTCCCTGAGGCAGTTCACGGCTGAACACAAGTCACGTTCTGGCAACTCATGTGACGCCGCTGGAACCAACCGTATTGGCCTCTGCCTTTCCATTGGACCATTTCAGCGACGTGGAGAGGGGGGATTTGCTGCATGGGTAACAGTCTATCCTCCATACCTTCTTTACCCAGGCTTCGTGCACTGGAGAGGACACTGTTCCAGAACCACCATTCAGAGCGTGACACCATAGTCTTCCGAGACTGAAGGATGCCAACAAGAAGGCTTACATGTATGCAGTTTTATATTAAAATGTGCTTACATTCATCTGCTCCATTCACTTACATGCACTTTTTAAGTGCAGATTCTGTTGGCTTTCCATTCTACCATCGAGATATAAAGTCTATCATAAATCTTATTGATATAGCTACGATTCTACAGACCTTGGATATGTACCTGGGCCCCTGCAAAAAAAAAAAAAGTGTTTCAAATGTTTCTGCCTCTCCGAAGGCCATCCTGAATGTCACTCCCTTCCATGAGCATTCAACATACCTAAGGCTGGTGGCATAGCACCCTATATATTTTTAGAACAAGTTGCTACAAGGTGACCTGGCTGTCTTGTTGATGAGCAGAAGGAAGGGTGCTCGTGCAAGGGTACCTGTGGGTAACGTAGCATTTGGAATCAACAACTCCAGCCTCAGAATATAAATATGCATGGAATTTGACTCTCCCTGCTGAATTATGCCCTAAAAGCACATCACGGCTGGCCCCACCCACAGCTCTCTCTTCTTCGCTTCTGTTGGAACTTTCCCCAAACAGACATCTTTTAGCACAACCCTTTGCCTTGTGGTTAAGATGTTCTTCTTTGCCAGGTGATGTGCTGAAGGGATGAGAAGGAATGCATCCTTTAAAAACACACACACACACACACACACACACACACACTCTTGCAGTTTGCTCTTTCTCCTTAAGGGCACCCTCTTTGTTACCTGGGACTCTGCCAAGATCCCACCCCATCTTGGGAGTCTGGATTGGTCTGGACCAGCATCTGTGGGGAGGTGAGATCATCTTGCAGCACAAGCTAGGGGGAAAAGAAGAGGATGGGAAGTGTCAGAAGGTGATGGGCATATTTCTTGATATTTACCCAGGATGAGGCTTGTCCCTTAGGGTTGAAATGATAGGGAAATGCACTAGGGTAGGAATGCTGTTTTGCTCCTTGGAGGCACGAGGGTGGAGACGATGAAGAAATGTGGTGGTTGAAGCAGGAATTTCCTGAAAGAGATCCTGGCAAAGCACACAAACAAAGCCAGGTCCAAACAATCATTTTTGCCCTGTTTAGAGATTTCTGTAGGGGGCACAACTACTTCAGGAACCTTTTGCATTCCTCTGCTTCTAGATGAAATCCTTGGTTTAAAAAGGGTGGTGGCAGTGATGGTTGATAGCAGGCTTTTGGAAGGACCTTACTTACCACCTGGGCCATCAGGTCTCTGCTCCTGCAAGATGCCTGGTGGCTCAAGATCTGTGGTGTATTGGCTGGGGACTTAGACCTGCAGGAGTTCAAATTAGTCTAAGAGTTCAAATTCCTACTCAGCCATGAAGCTTCCTGGGCGATCTTAGGCCAGTCACTGTCTCTCAGCCTTGGCTACTACTCAGGGTTGCTGTGAAGATGAAACAAGGGGAGTATTATTTACAGGCATGCCTCAGTACCCATGGGGTTCCATTCTGGGGGTTCTGCTGATACTGGAGTTCACCTGTATACCACCCTTTGCTCCTTGGAAGAAAGCTAGCATTAAAATGTTAAAAATATCGATTAGTAAAATATGCCCTTTTTCTCCCTACTCCCTGCCTTTTTTTCAATATGGTCGGTACACCTACACGACTCTAGCGAGGCCTGAGCAAGCTGGCTTGTAGCGATCTGAACAGCCGTTGTGTACATCACATGCTCCAGGTTCTCTTCCATCCTCTCAGCCATTGTCCCGCCATTCTCGTAGTTGGTGTTTGCATGTATTTTTCGATCCACACCTTCTGAAATTACCCAGGAACCGGCTGGAAGAGGCAGGATCTGAATAAGGTAGCACAGGAGGAAAGGGTTGGGAATTGCAGTGGGAGACTCGTTCAGACTTAAATAGCCTCTTTTCCAGTCTTGTTAATGTTTCAAAACTGGGACAGGGAACAGAAACAACCACTACTTATCTTCACCGCAGGGTTTTTTGTGGGTCCGCGCGTAAAAACAAGGATAATAGCGGCAGGGCCCACTTTCGCGGCGCATTACCAACAATGACGGCGCTATTAAAGACTATTTTGGTCCACCAAACCGCACCTGTTGCCTCCTTTTCTCCCCTGCTAAGACAGGCTTTTACCTATCAAGGGTTATATTTTTAAAACACTGTAAGCAGCAAACAAAGCCCTCCCTCCAAAAACGTCTTTCACCAACAATCATTCCCAGCAAGCAGGCACCAGAGCTAACAGTGGAAATAGACACCTTCTCGGAGTCCGTCACTTCATTTGCATAAAGCGATCAGTTCTGCAAACAAAAACTTGATATTTATGAGATTAGGGAAGGGGTTCCCCCCCCCTCAGCTGTCTTTGTCTCTCAGTCTGCCTAACCGGTGAGCTTGCTGTGAATATCTTACAGATGATGCATCAGCTATGAGAAAAGGCAAGCAACGTTGACCTGGTGAGGCTGTAGGCACAAAGGTTTCTCTTTGGGTGGGGGGGCAACAAAATGGCTTACAAGTTCATGAACACGGGAGCTGCAGGTCAAATGGTTCAAAGGATTGATGAGTCAAAGCTGCCCACATCTCAGCACCCACTCATAAGAACATAAGAACAGCCCCACTGGATCAGGCCATAGGCCGATCTAGTCCAGCTTCCTGTATCTCATAGCGGCCCACCAAATGCCCCAGGGAGCACACCAGATAACCTCATCCTGGTGCCCTCCCTTGCACCTGGCATTCTGACATAGCCCATTACCCATAGCCCATAGACACTCCCTGTCTATAAAGCCGGTGGTGTCACTAGGTGGTGCAGGGAGTGTGGACCACACTGGGTGATGCACCCAGGGAAGGAGGGGGTGACACCACTAGTGGCCAAAATTGTGACAACCTTGGTATTTTTGAATGACATCACCATGTTATACATCATTCGATATGTATCGCTATGTGCTACCCCAGGGTTCAGCTGCAGTATGCACCTCTAAGTACAGGTTTCAGGAGAGTAGTAGGAAGAGAGAAGGGTGTGTATCTCTCCTCCTTGCGGGATTCCCAGAGAGTGTTGGTGGACCACTGGGTGAAATGGGATGCTGCATTTAGATGTCCTGATCCTACAAGGCTTTCCTTGTGGGCTTTTCTTTTCCAGGGTGGCTTGCAATCCAAAAGGGGATCATTAAAAATGCATCAAAACAATAAAACCAGGCTATCAGCATGAAAATGAGATACTATCAAACAACCACTCCAGAACAGAAAATAAACCCCAAGTCAGCCCAAATAAACACAGGGAGCTGAAACCAAGAATACGTAATGGTAAGCACTAGAAGCAGCAGCAAACAAAGGAAAGTCTTTTGGAAATAAACCCCCTTAAACCCCCGTGAAGCATCGACAGAAAGGGGGGCTTGTCTTGATCTCATATGGGAGAGAAATCAACAGACCAGATGCCACCACAGAAAAAGCCCTGCTATATGATTCTACTAACTGCATGTCCAAAGGAGGTGGCACTTGCAGCAGTGCTTCCCTAGATATTCTTTGGGGGAGGCAACTTCATGGAGAGGGGAACAGTCCATGAAATATCTTGGTCCCAAGTCACTTAGGGCTTTATGTTATAACCAGCACTTTGAATTGTGCTCACAAATGTGCAGTGATTTCTTTATTTGGGGAGGGGGGGGCATAATCCTATCCACCTTTACCTGGGAGTAAGCCCCTTTAACTATAATGGGACTTACTTCTGAGTAGACATGCATAGGATTGGGTTGTCAATCATTCACCAATTGAGAACTGACAGCAAAGACCTCATCTACATGTGCAGTTGAATGAGAGGGCAGAGTCCTGAAATGGATTCAGATTGCAGTTGGAGGTTCACAGTGGAACCCTGCATGAAAACAGAAAAAAAAACACCCTGAAAATAAAAATCTAGCACATCAGGGAAAACAGTTCTGGCTCAGCCCCTGTTGTGCTAGGTTTATATGTGCAAGGAGGGTTTTATTTACATAGGAGAGCATTAAAAAGGTGATTTTCCACCACTGCTGCTTGGAGTCGTCCAACCCATTCCGTCACTACATTCTTCTGCACAGGGAGAACAAACCTACCCTGGCTAAATGGAGCCCCTACGCAGAGGCAGCTGTTTGGTGTTTATTGTATCGAAACATGTATCGACCACATTCCCGGCTGAAAGCCAAGCCTGAAGCATTGCACAGAACCAATAAAATGACCAAAAAAAAATCACAGCACTTCGATACAGCAACAAGCAAAAATCGTTAGCCATAAAGCAATCCATAAAACAGAACAGCCAGGTTTAAGAAAGAAAGAAAGAAAGAAAGAAAGAAAGAAAGAAAGAAAGAAAGAAAGAAAGAAAGAAAGAAGGCAAAGGGATGCAGAAGGAACTTAGTACTGGATGCAGGGGGCAAATGGCCGGCTCCCCACCTTGGTTCTGTTGTTCACTCTTAGAATGATGGCCTGGGAGAATCTTTGGTTTTATTCAGGAAAGCCCTCCTTATGTTCTGAATGTGTGAATTGACTCCATTGGCAAGCATGGTGTTGAGGGTGCTGGTTAATGACACAAAAATACCAGCTGTGGCCCTGGTACCTGCCCATCTAGTCCAGCTTCCTATATCTCACAGTGGCCCACCAGATGCCTCAGGTAGCACACAAGAAAACAAGGTTATACCTGTTGCCATCCCCTTATATCTGATATTCTGAGGTAGCCTGTTTCTAAAATGAGGAGGTTGCACATCCCCCATCACGGCTTGTAACCTGTGATGGACTTTTCTTCCAGAAATCTGTCCAATCCACTTTTAAAGGCATCTAGGCCAGATGCCATCTTCACATCCTGTGGCAAGGAGTTCTACAGATTTATTACCCATTGGGGGCTGGGGATAAGAATAGGCCCTCAGTTTGGCTGTACTTGTCGTAAGAGGCGACTAAACAGCCGCCGGGTAGATGGGACTCCTTAGCCTGGGAAGGCAGCACATCTGAGAGAAGGAAAACTCTGACCCCAAACCTCCACTGCCTTGTGGCTACATCCAGTTATGGAAAAGGCTTCAGGAGTCAACCTCGAGGCAAAATCTGGAGCCGGAGTCTCTGAGGCAGTTCATGGCTGAACACAGTCACGTTCTGGCAACTCCTGCGACGCCGCTGGAACCAACCATATTGGCCTCTGCCTTTCCATTGGACCATTTCAGCGACATGGAGAGGGGGGATTTGCTGCATGGGTAACCGCCTATCCTCCATATCTACTTTACCCAGGCTTCGCGCACTGGAGAGGACACTCTGTTCCGGAACCACCATTCAGAGTGTGACACCATAGTCTTCCGAGACTGAAGGATGCCAACAACCGGGTAAAAAAAATTAATATTTTCTTTTGTCTGTTCTAACTCCCTGACACTCAATTTTAGTGGATGTCCCCTGGTTCTCGTGTTGAGCAAGAGAGAAAAGAACAGCCCCCTATTGACTCTATCCATCCACTGCATAACTTTGCATCTCAATCATGACCTCTTCAGGCACTTTTTTTTTATAGATGGAAGAGCCTCAAACACTATCTCCTTTCCTCATAGGGGTGGTGCCCCAAATGGTTGGCAACCTTCAGTCTCGAAAGACTATGGTATAAGCCTACAGCACCCGGTATTCCCAGGCGGTCTCCCATCCAAGTACTAACCAGGCCTGACCCTGCTTAGCTTCCAAGATCAGACGAGATTGGGCATGTGCAGGGTAACAGTTGCTCAGCCCTGTAATCATTTTGGTCGCTCTCTTCTGCACCTTCTCTAGTTCCACTATATCCATTTTGAGATGTGGCAACCAGAACTGGACACAATGCTCCAGATGGGACTTTTATCCCTGGCAACCCAACATCTCCTTCTCTCTCCCTACCATTTATTGGCACAACAGGCCTTGGAATGAAGAAGTGGCAACTTCCTTAAGTTTACAAAGTGTGTTTTAATGGCTGAGTGGGAATTTGAACTCTGTTTTTTTTTATGGAGCTGTGCCTGACCCGTTTATCAAAAAGACTCTGACTCTAGTCCAATGGAGTCCCAAAAAGGCCATCCATCAAGACATGAGTTGAGGCAAAAGAGTGGGGACTCCGAACTCAACTCGAGTCTCACTGAAGTGGATTGTCACATCCCTGTTGCCACCACTACCACTATCACCACCCTGTTGACCCACCAAAGAGTCTCCCAAGGTTGTAAAGGAGCAGGAACTGAGCATGAACAAGCATGTGCTGAATGAAGCACCCACCTCTTGAACAAAACATTCATTGGGGTCACCTGGCACTTAATAGCAAAACCAATTGAGGAGAAGCAGGCTTTGAATGAACACTGAGAGCCTCCAGTCTCAAGGGAGCGCTCCTGGCCAGAGGAGGCTTGACTCATCGTGCCTGCCACTAATTACACCATTGGTTGGCTGGCGCACTCTGCAATGAAGCTGCAACAAAGTTCCAGTTTTAATTGAAATTTCCTGGGATCTGTTATTACACGGCAGTGATTGTTCCGCCACGCTAATGAGCCTTTGCTTAGATGATTATCCAAGTGTCTCTGCCGTCTCTATTTCATTATTGTATTATTAATGATCAGATAGGATCTGTCACAGTCGAGATGAGGCCTGAGCATATCAGGCACCAGGGAGAACTGTGTGCACGTCAAGAAAGACACAGGGACACAATTGCGCACGCCACACACATGCTCCTGAATGACAGTGCTGTTGGTTCTCTGTTCTGTTCTGGCTTCTCTGGCTCCGACTGCAACTGCCTCCCGCGAGGATTCTGCAGCCCGGTTTGCAAAAATGAGCTTGCAGAGATGCCTTTGCGCAATCAAACATTGCCATGCACAACATTTCTTTGCATTCCAAGAGGGTATATGAGTACATTAAGGTGCAGCAAGGTGTGCCTTGCAGCGCAAATGGTTGGTAGGCTGCTTAAATAAAAAAATAAAAAATTCAACGCATTCTGCTAGCGATCGCAAAATCAAAGGCAAGCAGTTCCACAAATTACGCTACCATAAGGAATTCTCTTCAGTGGCAGCAGGGAACACTTTCCAAATGGAAAATCTCTCACGGTTAGTGACGCAGATCAGAGATCCCCCACCACACAAGTTCCCTTTCTTAATAAAAGAAGGCTGGTGGGCTGGGTTCCACTCTGGGTTTTTTTTTTTTTTTTATTGAGCACTGCATGTGAGAAAATGGCAGGATGAAATCCTTAGGATACCACCACTGAAGGGGCTAGTGGGGTGAGTCCAGGTGAGGGGACTTGGACAAACACAGAACCCAAGGTCCTCCAACGTTCTAGTATTGCACCCAGTTGCCTCAAGTCCTGGGCTGGACTTCATGGGAGAGGCCAGGGCTGGCCAGTGTTGGGAGAGTTAGAACAGACAAAATAAAATATTTCTTTCCCCATCATGTCATTCATCTTTGGAACTCCTTGCCACAGGATGCGATGACGGCTTTGATACCCTTAAAAGGGGATTTGACAGATTTATGGATTAAAAGTCCATCACAGGTTACAAGCCATGAAAAGTAGGCTATCTCTGAATGTCAGATGTAAGGGAGTAGCAACAGGATACAGGTATCTTGTTGTCTTGGGTGTTCCCTGGGAATTCTGGTGGGCCACTGTGAGATACAGGAAACCGGACTTGATATAATCCTATGATCCTACCTGCACTCTTTGGTCAACAGAAGGGGCCCTTCTGACTGCCACCAGCAGAGGTGAGGGGGCTAAAAATGGGACCTTCTCAGTGTTGACTCCTCATCTGTGGAATTCCCTTCCCTTGGAATTAAGGAAGACTCCCTCTCTGAAAACCTTTTGATGGGGCCTTAAGACTTAAGCCAGAGCAAGGTGTTTGCAGTGCTTTTAAAATGAGATCCATTGCTGCAGAGCCATTTCCACAAAAGATAAATGCTTCCTCTTCAGCGGTGTAGCTAGAGGGGCTGCAAAGCACTAAGTTTTGCAGGGAGCCTCACCGCAGCGTGCAAGTGGCCACTTCCCATTCCCCTTGGAGCCATTCTGGATTGGGGGAGCAGAACGGAGGCAAATGCCATGTTGAGGGTCCCTGCAAAACTTAGTGCTTTGCACCCCCTCTAGCTACGCTACCGTTCCTCTTTTAATCATCTAGTGAGGAAGTGCTATGATTTTTTTTTTTCCAACTGAAACAGTGATAATATTCTTCTAAACACTTTGCATTTCACAAATTGAAAAGCAGCAACATGCAAATTGTCAGTTATCAAAGGGCTGGGCTTCCACATCCGCTAAACACACTCCTTAATGTGCTGGAGAAGATGCTTCTCAAACCTTCAGAGATTCTCTCAATTTGGATTCCCTTCGGTACTTCCTTAGCATTCGATCATTTGGGGCTCTCAGTTCTTTGGATTCCAGGGTCTTTTAACAGAAAGTAATCTCCGTTATGCAATCACTAAAAGGGTCTGTAAAACAGAGAAAACATACTTTCAAAACCAGTTCCTGCCATTTTATGTCAAAACAGACACTATTGTTCCACTGAAAATTGGTGCAAAAAAAAAACACATTGCCTTCACAAGCCCCCCTTGTTACTATTTCTGGTTCCATTAGGTCTCCTGTGGAACCATAAAATGTACCCAGCTAATGGTGGCGCTTGAAAAATCACAGCGAATATTTGAAACTGGCAGCTTGTGAAGGTTGGTTGGCAAACTTCAGTTTCGAAAGACTATGGTATAAGCCTACAGCACCCGGTATTCCCAGGAGGTCTCCCATCCAAGTACTAACCAGGCCTGACCCTGCTTAGCTTCCAAGATCAGACGAGATCGGGCATGTCCAGGGTAACAGTTGCTGCTAGCTTGTGAAGGATGCAACATCCAAATGGGGAGACTTCCTTTAGGCTGGCAAAGTTTTACTGCAGATTTTGCAATCTGCACCCCAAGTTTTGTGAGATTGTGTGAGCTGGTGTGGCGTGGTGGCCAAGAGCCTGAATCACAGATTACGGAGTCTCTGTTTCAAATCTTGCCTCTGTACAAATGCTACATATTATTGATTTGCCATTGCAGGACTGGAAATTTGGATCTATTTGACAAAATCCCTTGTTCATGAGAACAATTGTTCATGAGAAAGGACTGGTGCTGGTTTGTTGCCTTCTCCTCCTGTTCAGGGCTTAGCTCAGTGGTCCTCAAACTTGCCCAGTTTACGACGTCCCTGCAACCTCCTTAGGCGGGTACAGCACCCAATTCTCATGCAATTTTATGAGATCAAAGATGGCCGCACCCAAATCTTGGATGCCATCTTGGATCTCGCATGATTTCAAGAGATCCAAGATGGTGATGCCTGGGGGAACAGGTAAGAGGAGCCACTGGGAGTGTCCTGTGGCACCCCTGTGAGTGTGCTGCAATGCTCTAAGGCAGCCCCCTCCAAACTCCGGCCTATGGGCTGGATCCAGGGTCTGGGTGAATCCTTCCCCCCATGACCGACACTTACCGTTTGGGTGTGCCGCGGGACTTTGTGTCCCCAGATTGGGACGACACAATGCTCCAGGCCATTGTATCTGCCCAGAAATCCAGACGCAATGCCTTCTAGAGCATTGCACCGTAGATGCGACTGGCCAGAGCGTTGCGTTGCCCCGATCTGGGGACATGAAGTTCCGTGGCATGCTGGAACTATAAGTTCCGGTTGCACTGCGGAAGGCATTCCCGGTGCACAGTGGTCTCTGGTTTGGAGACCGTTGCCCTAAAGCATCGTGACGCACACTTTGGGAACCCTTGGCTTTGCTTATGGCTATGAACAATTCCTCTTTTTTTTTAAAAAAAAAAAAACACACTGTGTTTTGTCTTTTCCACAAAATGCAGCATAACCAACAAATAACACCCCAGGGCTCATAGGAAACAAGGCAAAATAACTATTTTTCAGTAACATCATATTACAGAGCCTACCATACCGAGGCTTTTCCTTATCAACATCAGTTTTTTGTTGTTGTTGTTGTTTTTTTTTGGGGGGGGGGGAAGAAAGTGATACTCATTTCTATACAATTTCTAAAATAAAAACTGGCTACAGGCATTCAGGCCGTGTGTGTGTGTGTGTGTGTGTGTGTGTGTGTGTGTGTGTGTGTTGATTTTGTGGGAGCTATAACTTTCCAAAATGGCAGCCACTGAGAAATAGTCAACCTTGTTGACTTTGCAGGCTCTGGTCTGCATGCCAGCAAACTGAGAAGGGACTTTTTCAGATGCAGGCACACCCCGGGTCTTATGAAACCCAGTCTGAACAGACTGTAGGAGAGTCTACTCAGGAGGTCCCAGAGACCAAGTCATGGGTCTGGATGGAATGCACATGTTCAGTGGGGAGTAAAATGCACTCTGCACAGACTCAAGACCACTGTTGTTTATCAGGATGTACATTATCCTGCTGAACACAGGTTCTGTGGCCAAGGCCCTTGCCCCACCTTTGCAAAGGCAAGGGTGTTTGGTCTCCCCTTGCAAAAGGCATTAGCCCTTCTTTGCCTTAGCTGCCCCCTTTGGCCTCACTACTAGGTTCTTTCTATTGGATCCACTGCCAAGGTCTCCTGCCGTCCATCTGCTGCTGCAGCTGGGTCTCCAGTTTCCCCGGCAACTGAGTGGAAACTCTTTCTGCTCCGCAACCTCCTTGCTAGGCGGACTCCCTTTTGTCTCCCAGGTTGCATCAGCAGCCCTTCCTCTCCTGCGGGTGTAGGCACCCATGTGTGGTCCATCGCTTCGCTTCTCAGGCCGGTTGATGCTTCAGAGGAAGGTGCATGGAGGGATGCTCTTATGCTTCTGATAGGAGGAGAAAATGGCAAATCAAGAAGGGATCAGATAGATAGATAGATAGATAGATAGATAGATAGATAGATAGATAGATAGATAGATAGATAGATAGATAGATAGATAGAGAGGGAGGGAGGGAGGGAGGGAGGGAGGGAGGGATAGATAGATAGATAGATAGATAGATAGATAGATAGATAGATAGATAGATAGATAGATAGATGAGAAGGAAGGAAGGAAGGAAGGAAGGAAGGAAGGAAGGAAGGAAGGAAGGAAAGATAGATAGATAGATAGATAGATAGATAGATAGATAGATAGATAGATAGATAGATAGATAGATAGATAGATAGATAGATGAGAAGGAAGGAAGGAAGGAAGGAAGGAAGGATAGATAGATAGATAGATAGATAGATAGATAGATAGATAGATAGATAGATAGATAGATAGATAGATAGATAGATGAGAAGGAAGGAAGGAAGGAAGGAAGGATGGATGGATAGATAGATAGATAGATAGATAGATAGATAGATAGATAGATAGATAGATAGATAGATAGATAGGTAAGTAGGTAGGTAGGTAGTTAGGTAGGTAGGTAGGTAGGTAGGTAGGTAGAGTTACAGTTTTGAAAAGAAAAGCATGACTTCCTAATATTGCAATTGCAATTGTCTAAGGTTGCTTTTTCTAAATTAGCTAAAGAGGTAAATTAATGTTTATCCAATTATAAAACTACAATGTTCTAAGACATTTCCTTTACCATATGCTTTCCAGTAATTCAGGGATGGATTTCCATCTGCTTGCCAACAGTCCCTTGCCTTTCTTTCCTCCTAGCATATTCCCCCCTAATTTAATTTTTCTCAATTTCAGCAAAATCTTGCCATTTTCCTCATCACTTAGAAAAGGATGGGGCCGTCTGTCTTTATTTTTCTGATGTATAATCCAGTTCTAGCCAGTCCAGTTTTTTGAGCCTTCCGGGGTACACATTTTCTGTGTGCGTTCAGGCTTCAAAAACTCTGGCCCCTACGGCCGCAAGGGGTGTCATCGTAAGCGATTTTACTTGGTTTCATCATTTGAGCAACACACTTATGGATTTTGTGATCAATGAAGACACCTCTTGAATAACAGCAAACTCCCGCTTCAAGTCAAGGGCAAAATGCTTTGAGTCCCTTTGGAGACAGAATCAGTGCTTGGTAGCATGTCCAGGAAAGAGAGGCACACCTGAGATTCTGGGTTAGGTTTGCCCCTATCTCCTCAGTGGCTCTAACCACAGCCACAGCTGAGCACAGCAACCCATGTCAACACTCTCTTCCTGTTGTCGTCTTTCTGCAATGAACTTGGGTTCTGGTCAATTTATCTAAGAGGGCTGATGTGGCTAAGATACTGTGCTGCAAACTAGGACTCCTTATTTTCAATCTCTTCTCTGCCATGCTGGTCATGGGCAAGTCACAGCCTTGCTGCCTCAGTTCCCTGGTTGCAATGTGAACTTAATCACGATTGCTCATGTTAGAGGGTTGTTTTAAGAAAAGCATCAAGAATAAGTCATGTCAAGATATGCATTATTCTTCATTGCAGTTCCTGTATTCCAAGCACTCAATAACCCCCGTTCAGATATTATTCACAATGTGAAAAGGGATATATAGGGACATCTGCAAGGGGGATCTGAAGGCCTTAGGAGTGGACCTCAACAGGTGGGAAACCCTGGCCTCTGAGCGGCCCGCTTGGAGGCAGGCTGTGCAGCATGGCCTTTCCCAGTTTGAAGAGACACTTGGCCAACAGACTGAGGCAAAGAGGCAAAGAAGGAAGGCCCATAGCCAGGGAGACAGACCAGGGACAGACTACATTTGCTCCCAGTGTGGAAGGGATTGTCACTCCCAAATTGACCTCTTCAGCCACACTAGACACTGTTCCAGAACCACCATTCAGAGCGTGATACCAGAGTCTTTCGAGACTGAAGATTGCAAACTACAGGGGTCAGGCCATTAGAGCACATTGGAAGCCTTGCCTCTTCAGTGATGCATTTCCTCTGTATAGCTCCTGCACACACCAAGGACAACATTGGTTTGCAGTAACAAGCACTGTAAGCCAAGTGCCTCTCAAAGACACAGACCTGGACTCCCAGCTTTTCTGGTAACTGAGCCTAAAGCAAAAAATTTTCTGATTTTCTGATTTTCTCTTCCTCATCTGTTGGCAACTCTTCTGTGAAATGAGAAGAATATGGCCTACCATGCAGGGTTGTTGTGAGGATGATGGACAACATGTTAAAAACATGTCAACTAAAAATCGGGCTTATTTATTATACAAATGCAAAAGGCTAAAGACGTGTGAACGAGTGGTATTTGACTGAGTGGAGACTAAGCTTATCATCTTTATATCTTCCCGCTTATCATCCTTTGAATGATGGAGGGCTGAAAAGTCTCTCCATCCAATTACGGTCCGTTCTCATTACCCACTGGGGTTATCCACCGAAAATGTAAGTGGATAGAAAATCTGTGGGTAGTGAGCCAATGAACCAACGGGATCAGTGGGGTTAGGGGAGGGGTAGCATATCTGCCAGCAAGAGACCCTCAGGAAGCCAGCACAGACCTTCTGAAGGCAGCAGAGACCTTCAAAATGGTGCCCATGTCTAACACAGACCCCTTTAAAATGGCCAGGGGAAGCTTCATGGCTCCGTGCTAGTCATGAGCGGCATTCTGGAAATCTCAGTTGCCTTCAGAAGGTCTCCACAGCAGAGACCATCCAAAGGCAGAAGAGATCATGGATAGCTGAGGATTAACCATGAATACAGTGAGGTAGGTGTCAATCCTTATGACACCTACCTCACTTATGAGGAAAGGCTACGGCGTTTGGGCCTCTTCAGCCTAGAAAAGAAGCGCCTGAGGGGGGACATGATTGAGACATACAAAATTATGCAGGGGATGGACAGAGTGGATACGGAGATGCTCTTTACACTCTTTACACTCTCACATAACACTAGCATGACTAGCATAACACTCATGACTAGCATGGAGCTCACATACCACCAGAACCAGGAGACAGCCACTAAAATTGAGTGTTGGGAGAGTTAGAACAGACAAGAGAAAATATTTCTTGACTCAGCGTGTGGTTGGTCTGTGGAACTCCTTGTCACAAGATGTGGTGATGGCGACTGGCCTGGACGCCTTTAAAAGGGGTTTGGACAAGTTTCTGGAGGAAAAATCCATTACGGGGTACAAGCCATGATGTGTACGCGCAACCTCCTGATTTTAGAAATGGGCTATGTAAGATGCAAGGGAGGGCACCAGGATGAGGTCTCTTGTTATCTGGTGTGCTCCCTGGGGCATTTGGTGGGCTGCTGTGAGATGCAGGAAGTTGGACTAGATGGGCCTATGGCCTGAGCCAGTGGGGCTGTTTTTATGTTCTTAATCCCCCACAGATAAGCAAATCCCCCAGTCGCAAATCAGCGAGTAGTGAAGACTGACTGTACAGCTGAACCCAGGTGCAAGACGCAGGAGGTGTAGGAGTGACACCCCTCCCACACACACACACTGACCCCCAGTTCCCTCAATCACACTACACGGCAAAGCACTATTAAGGGGCAGGAAATACGGACAGGCTCAGCGGAGGCAGGAGCCATTCATTTTCATAAAAGAGTCAAATACCCTTCGTTATGTTTCCATCTACAAACCATCAATATTTCAGGACGATTGCGCAGCCCGGGCTGGGGGAGCAGGCTCCCTCGGTCTCAGAGGCTTTTTTCCTAGTTAAAAGTTCGCCGTGGAAAATTTGATGCTTAATAAATTGGCGCCTGCCCCACTTTAAATCATTTTTACAGCAGTTGCTGAAGAAAATATAATTATTACAAACTGGTCATTTGTTACCAAGAAATCTCATTAAAATGATTCCTTGCTAGAAGGGGGGAAGGGAAGGCTTGATGGACACAGGGAAAGGGCAGAGGCATTCAGTTAATTGCAGATTGATAATTTCTGGTGTTTGGATGCTTCGGAAACTGGGCTAACCAATCCAGAGGGAGGGGAGGCTGGACTACACAGCACTCAGTTTCTCCCCTTCTGTGCCCCTCATCCTCTATAACAGGGATGTCCAAAGTTTATGGCAGAAGGGCCACATCATCTCTCTGGCACTGTGTCAGGGGCCGGGGGGGGGGGAAACAATTAATTTGCATTTAAAATTTGAATAAATTTACATAAGTTTACATAAATGAATATAGTAAAGATGAATTTATATGAATGAATGAATGAAGGTCTTTTAATAGCTCAAGGCCTATAAAAGGCCTTGTACAAAGCAAGGTTGGCCTTTCCTTTGCTGCCTCTGCTGCATCACAGACATGAAACAGCAAGCAGTGGAGGGAGCCCTCATGCCACAGCTCACACGAGAGGTCAAACAGTCGCTCTCACCGGAGAGCTGTTGCGTCGGGCCAGTGCAGGCTCCAGCAAATCTCCGGAGGGCCAGAGGCTCATTGGAGACTGGGGGCTCCCCAAGGGCCGCATTGAGAAGCCTCGAGGGCTGCATGTGGCCCCAGGGCCAGGGTTTGGGCACCCCTGCTCTATAACCACAGATCTGTTAATGATGGATACAGATATTCTTGAATGCAACATTTTGGGTTTTTCAAATTGCAATGGTGGAACAAATCAATGGCATTTAGATCTCTCTCTGTCATTGCTTTATTTCTGTGGTCTTCAACATTTTTTGTGCCATGACTATAGTCACTCAATCTATCAATCAATCAAGTATGAGACTGGGGACCCACCTCCAATCCCGCCCCCTCCTGGGACCCGATCTTTCTACACCCTGCCGACCTGCCCCTTTCCCCCCATCTCGTGTGTCTTCACAACAACTCTGTGAGGTAGGCAGCCTGAGCAAGGCCGGCCCCAGGAGTTGCAGGGCAAGACAGTGAGAAGAGGATATGCAGGATTATATAAAGAACTCAGTTTTAATAAGATAGTACCATTATTGGATTGAATTCAAGCAGAGGCATCTCCAGGGGTTGCGCCACCCAGTGTGAGAGCTCACTGCGACACCCCCATGATGGATCTTCTCCCAGACCAGACCATTCAGAATAAATTACGACATTGCATGCACAACCTGAATGCTGTGGCATTACTAGGGTTGGTATCACCCCCGTTCACTTCATTCATTCATTTTAATTAACAGTACACGTCACCCAGCAAATCCGTAACAAACAAAAAACCAGAGACTAACCTGATGGCACTCACACGACTGAACCAGAGTTCTAGAATGAGCTCAGATACATGGAAATGAGAGCTGACTCAGACCAACACCTTATTGGTTCCCTGCATTGTCATTATCACCTCATTGGCTCTTGGAACAATCAGTCTCATCGGTTAGTTTTGAGTCAAAGAAATCCACTTTTTGTTACATAAGACAGCTGTGTTTTCCTTTCTGGTTATTTGGTTATAACTTTTGATAGAATACAGATATTTCAATCCGGTTTGTTTCATTGCATTCTGCATAAATTATGCATTGAATGATGTATAACATGATGGTATTATTCAAAAACGCCAAGATTTTCACAATTTTGACCACAAGAGGCGTCACCTTCCCTCCCCCCCAGGGTGTCACCCGGTGTGGCCTGCACCCCCGACACCCTCCAGCAATGCCAGTGGATTCAATCCTGCCCTTGCACAGTCTTTGAAAGGTTGCTACGACTCTGAAAATGAGGCTGTGTGACACCTTTGGAGTCACAAACCACAGATTGAAGAACATTGCCTTCTTTGACATTTGAGATCCAAGCAACTAGTGCCTATGGACCAAACGAATTGTTAAAGGGAGACCAAGGCGTAGGGCAGGTTCACCTTTTGGCTGCCAATGCTCCACTAGGACCTACGGTTGACACTTGCCCAAGCAAGTGGCACCTCTTGCCCTAAACCTCTTCCTTGCTACTGAACTGTCATTCCTTTTGGTACTGAGCAACTGGTGGCTGCCACTTTGGATTCCCAAAATGCCTCCGGGGTGAGAAAAATGCCTGCCATCATAAAAAATACGGTGGCCCCCATTATCAATAAGCCATCATCCCCCAGCACTGTGAGGGTAGCCATATAATGTATGCAAGTTGCAGAATTCAGCCTCTCTTCTCGCAGAATGTGGGTCAGTGTGATGCAGAATTCTGAGCAGGATGCAGACAGACATAAAGCTACAATCCTATCCACACTTTCCTGGGAGTAAGCAGCATAGACTACGATGGAATTTACTTCTGAGAAGACATGCATCGGATTGGGCTCTCATTCAGGAGTGAAACAGTTAACTTGCTTTAGTTCTTCCCCCTTTTCTTAAAACAGAGAAATCAACTTTAACCTTTAATTGGACACACAGGATGAGGGAGGAAGATTGAAGACGACAGCGGGAGAATGGAAGAGGAGGAGAAATGAAAACCGACATATCCAAAGTCCAATCCTTACCCATCCTGCTATAAATTGGGCCAAGAACCGCAGTCTATAGATGGCGGCCTGCTGATTTATGCCCAGCTTTTAAATGGGAGATGCTACCAAGATGCACAGTGCTCGGGTGTCTCACTTTCCAGAGGCATCCTTGCAACCAGAGAGCAGACTTGCAACATCAATCTTTAGCACGTCTGCGGAAGACTGTTAATTAAATTAATTATCCCAGTAAATGGACCCAGAGGGCTCCTTCAGGAGGGGAGGGCGGCAGGTTGGAATCTCTCTCTCTCTTTGAGAAAACAAAGCAGGGGGAAGAGATGGCATCTGTCTTGGAAGATAGCAAACTGCAAATCGCTGCTGGATGCGGGATTCTCCCCAAGCAGGATGGCAGGAATGCCATTCCACGACTGCCATTTTGCACAGGGGGTGCTCCTTGCTCCACCCTGCCGTCCCACGAGGCAAGGGTGGGACGATCCCTGCACCCTGTGGTGTGCTTTGTTGGGGTGGGAGGGACCCGTTACACATGCTAAGATTAGCTGGTTGGCATGGGGAAGAATTTCTTGCCATGCACCTGATTGGCCTCAGTTGGTGGGTTTTTTTTTAACGTACCTGAGACTATTGTATAAGTGGTTTGTTCTGTAGCCAGGGTAGTCACATCTGACAGGTTTGGTAGGGCCGGGAGTAGTGATTATGATGTCCACCCCGAGGTTAGCAGAAGTCAGTGGGGTAAGCCAGTGCTGATCCCTAGAGGTTGGCTACCTGGTGAGCCCTCGTGCTTGGATTGCAACCTCAACATCAAAGGCTTTCAGGCTCGGGGGAGATGGTGCAGTCCAGCTTCCTTGACTCCTGGGGTTAGCACAGAGAAGCTCCCACCGAGTGGGAATGCCTGAAAGGTGAAATGGTCGGCAACCTTCAGTCTCGAAAGACTATGGTATAAGCCTACAGCACCCGGTATTCCCCAGTGGTTTCCCACCCAAGTACTAACCAGGCCTGACTCTGCTTAGCTTCCAAGATCAGACGAGATCAGGCATGTGCAGGGTAACAGTTGAAAGGCGGTGAGTTAATATTCCCTTTAGGTTAGCTGTCTGCACTGAAAAGGAAGAGTTTTGAAGCAGGGCTTGCTGCAGATTTAAGTGCTTAATTGGCTGTCAATAAAATGTGGCTCAATTTATATCCCAAGCATTTATTGTGGGGTGAAAAAGCAATTCATTGGAGGAGAGAAAACTTGGCAGTGGTGATGGGCATAGCCAGGCAGCCAGTGCCATTGTCGTCTAAGCCAGGGGTGCCCAAACCCCGGCCCTAGGGCCACTTGTGGCCCTTGAGGCCTCTCAATGCAGCCCTCAGGGAGCCCCCAGTCTCCAATGAGCCTCTGGCCCTCTGGAGATTTGTTGGAGCCCACACTGGCCCGACGCAACTGCTCTCAGTGTGAGAGCAACTGTTTGACATTTCACATGAGCTGTGGATGAGGGTTCCCTCCACTGCTTGTTGTTTCACATCTGTGATGCAGTAGGAGCAGGAAAGGAAAGGCCAGCCTTGCTTTGTGCAAGGCCTTTTATAGGCCTTGAGCTACTGCAAGACCTTCATTCATTCATATAAGTTCAATCTTTACTATATTCATTTATGTAAACTTATGTAAATTTATTCAAATTTTAATGTAAATTAGTTCTTTTTTTTCCCCTGGCCCCCGACACAGTGTCAGAGAGACCATGTGGCCCTCTGCCAAAAACTTTGGACACCCCTGGTCTAAGCCATTGAACTAACATATGGTTTGTCCAATAGCTAGTGCTGGAGTTTAAATGGCCAATAAACTCCAGAATCTTCTAGGATGCACCCAGATCCTGTGTAGGGTTTCAGCAAGGCCTACAAGGTGCTCAGTTCCAGAACTTTGGTGACCTGGGTGTCAGCCTGAGTGGACCAGAAGATTTGTGGTTCAAAGTAGACAGAGCTCATCACACAAAGTGGCAATCAGGAACAGGGGCAAGAGGTCTGTCCGTCTGCATGTCTTCACAACAGAGCCAAGATGTTCAGACCGAGGAGCCTGAAGTTCACTTTGGGCAAGTAAGTCACTTTCTCCCAACCTAGCCTACCTCGAAGGGTTGTTGTGAGGATTGGTCATTTAGGGGAAACACAATCCAACAGATCTCTGAGTTTAAATATTTGGGTATTATATTTATTTGTTGTGAGGATTGAATGGGATTGCCTTCCCTCCCCATCTATGCTGCCCTGGACTTGGATCGAAGGAAGGAGAGAAACATGACAAACTGATGATGATAAATGTGTGAAAAGATATGGATGCAATGCATAGCCGTTGAATCCCCAGGAGGGAATCTTTCCCATTAAGGACATTCATGTTGATGACTGAAATGGAAGTGCCTGATATGTTTTTTATTTCTACAGCTTAGCCAGGAAACAATGAACACAGAGCCAGGGCTATGAATCACGGACTCTACTTTGTTCATTGAGTTGACAACTGCAGTTTGGCCATAATTAATTGCAATGATGGTTCGTGTCTTATCTGTTAGTGTTCGGTGGTATAATTTGTAAAGCTCATTGTGGCATGAGGTCTGGTGACATTTGTTGGCTAGGAACCCCATGTGAATCAGAGGGAGGTGCGCATTCGAGGACAGCAAGTTGTAGGGAGCACATAAGAGAAGCATGGATTTGATGTGGCAGCTCTTGTTGAGAGGTATTCTCTTTTAAAATAATACACCAGGCTCCCCAGCTTTAAAAACATAGATGGGGGAACTACGCAAGGTGGGTTCTTATGTTAATGGATCTAAGCACTTTTTAATATAAAATTGCATACATGTGAGCATACAAGCAAACAAAAAAATGTAAATGTTGACTTCTTCAGAGTTCAGAAGAAAATTAACATCATTGCTGTTCTCTATAGAAACTGCAATGTGGTGTTTCACAATGTGTTGTGTGTATTCGACAAGACTAGATAACCCTAGCCCGGGGCCCCCTTCAGCACAGGGCCAATTGGGTGCAATTGATCCGATTGACTTAAAGGCAACCCTGCTCTTGCACAGGGCATTGCAAATGTCTTACATTTAATCTGTGTTAACTCCAGCTGTGTTGAATATTTTCTAGCTTTTTATTTTTATTTTATTATTTTTGAATCAGCAGCAATTTTGCTTGAGTTGCACATTTCCGCACTTGGACTATAGAAACAGACACTGTAAAAAAAAAAAAAAATCCTATTTGGAATTATTATTTTTTTGCCTCCTTGCCTGTTGCTTCTTCCTCTTTCCCAGGTTTGTCACCAGGTAATCCCACCCTAGCAGGAATCCTTTGGTGAACAGGATGAAGTTGCAACACAATTTAACCAGTTCTAGCTATGAGATAACATCGCTGAAGGCACTTGATGTGAAGTCAATTGGATCGTGGCACTGCAGCCAACAAGGTCCACCTCTCTGCAGCCTATTTCGTAATGAGTGTCTTTACCAGCAGCAGCTCTGCCATTTTTATCACCTCTCTTTCATCCCACATAGAAGGGGAAAGCTCTTGGATCTAGAGCTTCTGTTACCGAATTCACCATTTCCCTCTCCCTTTTCCCCCAGGAGGCTTGAAGGATTTCTTGTTTAATGCTCATAAAATGCTTTAAACTACACAGGAGGCTTGGATTTTCAAGGCCACCAAAAGGAATTAGGTACAAGTCCCTTTTCAAAACTCAGTGGGAGAAGAGGGATTTGAGAAACCACATTGGGGCGGCTATATCAAGAGTACTCATCTTCTGCCGGAGCATTAACTTTAAGGATAAGATTTGCATGCTGTGCTCATTTCTCGGCACAAGATGCGCTCAGAAAATGGCAAATAAAACAAGTTAAGAGCAACTAAGGACTATTGTCTTTGTGCAGCAGATAGACCAAAAGGTCTTTATTTGGTGGAGGAACCCAGATCTCCTGAGGCAGGGAGTTCCACAGATTGTTATAAGGGTGACTGAGATACATGAAGCACTTGTTGTGTAAATGCTGAGTACTAGAGCTGAGAAGTAAACACTTAACGGTTAAGATCCACACTTGTAGGTGTACATCACACTTCCAGATCTCCAGTTAGTCCAAGGAGGAGGTCAGACTTTAGAGCCTCAGATGGGGCATTCGGTGGGTGAAACTAAGCAGTCCTGTTTTGAAATCTCGGGGAGGTGTCATGAGAAGCCAGCAGTCTCTTCAGAAGCCGTCGAAATCGCTAACAGCTGCTCCACAGCCTTCTGTTTGATTAGCAACATACTTAAATAACTTTTAATGAGCTACAAGCTTGGAAGCATCCTTAAGGGAGTCATTTAAAATCAAGGAACCTGGAGTGCAATTCCCTCCTCACCTAGTTAAAAGGGAAGCACAGGCAGAAGGGAGATGAAGAGAAAAGGAAGCTGGGAGGAAAAAAATGGAAGCGTAAATTGCACGCCTGGAGCCCTGGGCTTAAGCACAATGAGGAGGGAGGGCTTCCATTTCCATTCCGTTGATTTCGTTTCTGCATCACATTGAGAGACATTCTGTACTGTGGTGCTGACAAGCCTGGATTGTGAGAAGTGGAAGGTTCTGAGTTCAAACCATAGCCCAGGCAAGTCATCGCCCAGTCTCTGAGTTCTCTCTCTCCCTACTGGGGATGATAAAAAGCCTACACTGGCTTATGAATTCCTTTCAGGGAGAAGGGCGGGATACAAATAAAGTTTATTTATTATTATTTATTATTATGAGGGCAATGAAGCAGCTTCTTTTTTCCCCTATGAATGGCTGTGGTTCTGAAGGACCACAGGCACAGATCTCATCGCTACTATGATCCTTTGACCTGGTGGGAGGTGCCAAGGATTGAACTGGGGGCTTTCTGCATGCAAAGTACATGCCCTACCATTGAGCGATGGTCTCCTTTCCATCGGTGGTGCATTTAGAACTAGATCTGAGAGGAAAAAAACAGTCCTCTAAATGTGCAGCCCTATACATGAGTGTTGAAATGGGGGGGGGGGTTCCAACAATCAAAGGGGAGTAAAATGGGACAAAATGGGTGGCTACACAGGAGAATTCCCAGCCATTGAACACACAGCCATTAAACAGGTGGCACCAAAACAAGCAAAGATGAAATTCTCTCCAGTCCCCTTTCCGTTAACCCCGCTCCAAATGGAGCTGAAAATTCTCCGGCAAAACCCGTCATCAAAGCCTTACTTGCAAGGACATTCCTGAGAGATAATGCATGTAAAAGAGAGGATTTGTGAACACCGTGGACTCACAAATAAAGGCACAATTCTAACTTGTGCAGGAACAGGCCAACCGGCCTGCATTATATCCAGTGCAAGGTAGGTACCAGATTTAGAGTAAGGGATATTTTTCCCTGTATCCCATGTCATGTGCCAGCCACCCCTATGGGGCTACTAAGATCTGCACCCGCAATTTCATGGGTGCAAATTCGAGCAGCAGATTGGGGTTTGTCCTAAGCTGCCGCAGCTGATCCCACCCCCTTCCTGGGCCCGATCTGCCCACCACCACTCCTCTTCGCCTTTGTTCTGCCCTCCCACCACTTTATCCTGTCCCCTGCACCAGCCTGCCTTGGCTGGCACAAACCACCCCCCCTTCCCGGGCAGGTTCCAGCACTGGTAGGCCAGCGCATGTCTTTGTGTTGGCCAAGTTGGCTCTCAAATAACTGCTAACATGCTTTACAGCATGTTTGCAATAATTAGGAGCTGGCGCAAGGAACTTGTGCTGGCTCAGGGGGAAGTTTGGATTGCTTCTGTGTCTTCATCTTTTTCTGAGCTTATTAGTCTCAACATGAATGAACAAGATGCAAGGGAGGGCACCAGGATGCAGGTCTGTTGTTGTTTGTACTCCCTGAGACATTTGGTAGGGGCACTCTGAGATACAGGAAGCTGGACTAGATTGGCCTTATCCAGCCAGGCTCTTCTTATGTTCTTATGAATGCCTGTGTGTGGATCATCAATGAGGGAAATTGGAAGGTCATTAGGATAGGAGAGAGACCCTCTGCCCATGTAGAAAAATCAAAGGTTATCAAAGGAATATGTCACTGGCTGGACAAATTGTGACTCAGGCACAGGATCAGAAAAGGAGCTGACAAGCCACCCTAGGGGAAGGGCACACAAGCCTTCTAGCCTCTTTGGGTTCCTTCAGCCTGGATGGAGGTTACCCACTTAAAATCCACTTTCCGAGGATGTGGCCGTCATTGGAGCGATTGGGCTCCGGCCTTATTAAAAAGTTATTAAGCTGTGACATTTCCAAGGCAGACAGCGGGGCCTAAGAGCTTCCTATCTAGAGTTATCACAGCCTGATCACAACTTGCAAGGAAATGGGAACCGAGAATGCAGCTGATGAAATATGTCGGGCACAGAACAGCTGCTCACCAGCCTCAAACTCCATTTAAAGTTCTCTCGGGGAAGAGAAACTAGATGTGACGAAGCGTTTCACAAACTCCAAGCAGGGCCCAAATACAAGGAGTCCAGGAACATCTCCCAATCTCTGAACCACAGGGACATTTCCACCACCACTGTAAGGTGTGAAGGGGATGTGGCGGGCAAGGGAGTACCAGGAAGTCAGAGCTAGTTGGTCGGCTTTTTTGCAGACTCGGCCTGCACCTGATCAAAATTTCCATAACTGTGAGGTCCAAAACCTCAAAAAATGTTATCAGAACAGTAGAAAAGAGCTATTGCCTTCATGCCCTTTCGGTGTGCGCCTCAATTTAATCCTTTTGTGATGAGCTATTGCAAGTATCCCACCAGGGGAAGCCGACATTCTGAACTCCTCGGCTCAAATGCTAGGAAACCAAATCAAGTCCAGGGGGGAATTCTCTTGCAAAAAAAGAACCTTTGTGTGCCGAGTGACTGCTTGCAAAGACTCTTTCTATCCCAATTGAACCTTTGCAGAAAGTTGCCCCTTGCAAAGCTACAACCATTGTGGGCACAGTCAAAGTTTTGTGAATGATCCAGCAGGACTCTTTTTGTGTACTTGTATTCCAACAAACGGCCCTGTGAAGGGCTGGGGGTTCGGTAAGAGAAGTCGAACTGGGACTGCATTCAGCAAGTGGCATAGCTAGAGGGGGTGCAAAGCACTATGTTTTGCAGGAAGCCGCACCATGGCATGCAAGTGGCCCCTCCCTTTCCCCTTCAGAGCCTTTCCAGGCAGGGGAGCAAAACGGATGGGATTTTCCTCCCTGCCTCTCTACGTTCACCTCCGTTAAGGCAGCTAGCATGATTTAATGATTGCCAGGCTTGACCCCCCCCCCCATCAGCCGGCAGCAGGGCTTTGCTGCCAGCTGATAGGCTGGCTGGCCTTAGGGGGCGGGACGACTGAGCCCGATCTGGCGCGCAGGCGCTAGACCTGGCTCAGTTCCATCCTGGAAGCGACCCCCGCCCGCCCGCCCGCCCGCCCGCCCTGTAGCTAGTCTGGGATTAGCTGGTCGCTCTCTGGAGGACCGGGTAGGAATTTTTTGAGCATCATCCGATTGGCACCATGATGGTGTTTGTTTTCGCCTACCTCAGACTGGCTATGGAGCGCATTGGGGTCTGCAAGATATCACTTACTGTCCTGGTCACTGGCGGTAGAAGTGCGGGGTGGGTAGGCAGAAGACCTTCTCCGGCGTCCAATCTAAGCCAGCAAGGGCAGGGGTGAACCAGAACCGCTCTCAAGATGCTTGACCGGCTCGGGGAGGCAGGCTGGCTAGCCCCTGGTCTGAAATTTGGGACTTGAAGGCATAGCAGTTCAGCTGGCTTACCCTCTTCGGGCGATGGTGAAAGGCGGGCTTAATAACTATTGAGCTACGCCTGGAGTCGGGTGGACGCCCTATGAGATTGGGGGACGTAGACGGCTAGTGCCGTTTCCCCCATTTAGAACCCCGCACTTGGGATGGGTATTGTTTACCCTATTTTGCCTTGTTGCTCTGGTTGTAATTTAATAAAGTGGCCCATTTAATCCCATACCTGTTGTCGGCTGTATTTATTGGGGGATGCATTGTAGTGCTCCCCCACCCGGAATGGCTCCGAAGGGGAAGGGGATTTGTATGCTGCATTGAGGCTCCCTGCAAAACTTAGTGCTTTGCCCCTCCTCTAGCTATGCCGCTGCATTGCTCTGTGGGGATGGAGCAGAGCTGCAGAAGACGAGAGTAGGACTGGAGCCAGTAAACCACACCGGTCTTGAAGGAAAGGGCAAACTCATCAATATACAGGGATCCTCGGAGTGCTGCCGTCACGCAGAGGAAGGGCATAAAAAAGCAATAAAGTGAATTCCTTTGCAGAGCTGTGAACCTTTCTCCAGTAACTTATGGCCTTTTCAACTGCAGCAGCATTCCACAGGGACGCCCAGGCAGAGCAGATGCCAGGAAGCAGTGGGGGTGGGTGGGGCGGTGGCATTCATTGAAGGCAAAGTACTGGCTTTGCCCCAGTCACTGGAAAGGCTTTGGGATTCAAGTGATAAAACATGGCTCTTTGTGTGTCTATGGGAGGAGGGATTGGATTAGCAGGGCCGGCTTTAAGCCAATTAGACCAATGGCTCCTAATTGTGCCCGTGCCTAAGGGGGTAGTCACGGGCACCATTCTAGGGTAATTTATTTTAAAATGTGCTTAGATTCGTCTGGTCCATTAACTCACATGCACTTTTTAAGCATACATTTTGATTGCTTTCCATTCTACTATAGGGATCTAAAGCCTATAATATGTTTTTTTTTTCTTTCTAAGATTCTACTGACATTGGTTGTGAACATGGGGCCCCATAAAAATTGCTTACAATTGGGCCCCACAGCTCCTAAGGCTGGCTGGCTCCATAAGAACAGCCCCGCTGGATCAGGCCATAGGCCCATCTAGTCCAGCTTCCTGTATCTCACAGCGGCCCACCAAATGCCCCAGGGAGCGCACCAGATAACAAGAGACCTGCAAGGCCTTCTGGGAATTGTAGTTAAGAACATAAGAACAGCCCCACTGGATCAGGCCATAGGCCCATCTAGTCCAGCTTCCTGTATCTCACAGCGGCCCACCAGATGCCCCAGGGAGCACCAGATAACAAGAGACCTCATTCTGGTGCCCAACCTTGCACTGGCATTCTGACACAGCCCATTTCTAAAATCAGGAGGTTGCACATACACATCATGGCTTGTACCCCATAATGGATTTTTCCTCCAGAAACTTGTCCAATCCCCTTTTAAAGGCATCCAGGCCAGATGCCATCACCACATCCTGTGGCAAGGAGTTCCACAGACCAACCACACGCCGAGTAAAGAAATATTTTCTTTTGTCTGTCCTAACCCTCCCAACACTCAATTTTAGTGGCTGTCCCCTGGTTCTGGTGTTACGTGAGAATGTAAAGAGCATCTCTCTATCCACTCTGTCCATCCCCTGCATAATTTTGTATGTCTCAATCATGTCCCCCCTCAGGTGCCTCTTTTCTAGGCTGAAGAGGCCCAAACGCTGTAGCCTTTCCTCATAAGGAAGGTGCCCCAGCCCAGCAATCATCTTAGTTGCCCTTTTTTGCACCTTTTCCATTTCCACTATGTCCTTTTTGAGATGTGGCGACCAGAACTGGACACAATACTCCAGGTGTGGCCTTACCATCGATTTGTACAACAGCATTATAACATTAGCCGTTTTGTTCTCAATACCTTTTCTAATTATCCCAAGCATAGAATTGGCCTTCTTCACTGCCGCTGCACATTGAGTTGACACTTTCATCGATCTGTCCACCACCACCCCAAGATCTCTCTCCTGATCTGTCACAGACAGCTCGGAACCCATCAGCCTATATGTGAAGTTTTGATGTTTTGCCCCAATGTGCATGACTTTACACTTACTGACATTGAAGCGCATCTGCCATTTTGCTGCCCATTCTGCCAGTCTGGAGAGATCCTTCTGGAGCTCCTCACAATCACTTCCTCTGCCCACGACAGGAAGCCATCTTCCTTCAGGATTTTATCCAGAAGATGACTCAGATCCATCAAGACATTCGTTGCACAAAGGCCAAAATGACTGTTTGCATTTTGCACTGAATATTGGTCAACTTGGCACGAAGGGCATTCTTAGCACATGAGCACAGGGTGAGGCAGGGGCTGATCAACAGGAGTGCTTAAAGGTTTTGGTCTGTAGATGGGGAATGCTGCTACCGGCTGACTTAGAATTCCCAAGGCTTCTGACTGGTGGAAACTGCCAAGGCTGGACCAGGAATTCCCAGTTCTGTGTACAGCTGCCTCTTGTGGTGAGCCAGCAAGGATTGAGCATCTCCCTGGTATTGGAACATCTCCACCCACCCAGGCTGACCATTGGCTGTCCTCCACAGGCTTGGACTTTGCCTCAACAAACAAGGATTGTTTCTCTTGGCTTGTGCTAGCCATGTACTTGGTTCCCTGGTTCTGCTGCTTGGCTTGACCCTACTTTCTTGACCCATTTTTGCCCAGCCCACAAGTATACACATTTGATCCTTGTTGCATATATGCAATGTCGGGCAGAAATGGCTTAACTCCTTCTCCTGGTTCCTAGTCCTTGACTACAACTTGTCCGCTCCCTACAGCTCAGGCCTAACCCCAAGGAGATCTTGAGAGCATGTGTCCCTGGGCTGCCCTTTAAGAGGCTCTAGACTATAGAGAACCTATTAAGTGTCTCATCCAAGGAGGAACACCTGGGGAGAACCTCTTCAGAGAGGACTTCAGGAGGCTGAATCTTCTCAGGGTTTACTTTCTTCCATGTCAATGTTTTTGGCTTGTGCGTACCTTGGGAAGACAAGAGAAGGTGAGGCGAGGGCCGAGCAAGTTCACTTGTGGAGCACTTCAAACCATGCTAGCCTTCACCTGCTCTAATAATGCCCTTTGGCAGTCAGCAGTCCCCCAAGTCCACAGCCAGGCAACATCAATGAGAGGAACCTTTTCGGAAAACATACTCTTTTCCTTTGTTAAATAAATAAATTAATCCCGGCACTCAGACTCAAACAGGAAGGAAAAAAAAAAAGGCATTTCTTGTTACAGGATGAGAGGAGAAAGCAGGCAATTTATCAAACATTACTTAAAATAGTATTTTTCTGTCTCTCCCTCTCTCCTTTTGAAAAAAAAGCCGGTGTGTGCTGTCTGATTCTTGATTGTTTCTTCTTCTTGCTTTCTCCTCTCTCTCTTGTTCCCCCCCCTTCTGTTGCTGATTGACAGCCCCCTGGTAATAAAACACTCTCTGCTTCCAGGTGTCTTTTTTCCCCACATTTGAGCACTACATCTGCTTCACAAAGAGTGAAGAGTACTGTGTGCATCTTCCGACTTTTCCCCTTTGCCTCCCATTGTCCTTTCTTGTCTCTTTGCAACAGCCTTGATGGTTTGCTGGGGGAACAAAAATCACACTGTTAGTGGTTGTGATGCATACAGTTCAATCCACAATAGTCCCTGATTACCAGAGACAGTCCCAATGGTGTCCTATTCCTATTTTAGGGGTGCATTAAAACAATGCCAATGCATGTGGCACCAGGGTAGGAAGGAATGCAGCCTCTCCCAAGATCTATATTGGGGCGTCCAAAGTTTTTGGCAGGAGGGCCACATCATCTCTCTGACACTGTGTCGGGGGCCAAATTAATTTACATTTCAAATCTGAATAAATTTACATAAATGAATATATTAAAGATGAACTTATATGAATGAATGAACATCTTGCAATAGCTCAAGGCCTATAAAAGGCCTTGCACAAAGCAAGGCTGGTCTTTCCTTTGCTGCTGCTACTGCATCACAGATGTGAAACAGCAAGCAGTGAAGGGAGCCCTCATTGCGCAGCTCACTCAAGAGGCCAAACAGTTGCCCTCACGTGGAGAGCAGTTGCATTGGGCCAGTGTGGGCCCCAGCAAATCTCCGGAGGGCCAGAGGCTCATTGGAGGCTAGGGGCTCCCTGAGAGCCACATAGAGAGGCCTTGAGGGCCACTAGTGGCCCCAGGGCCGGGGTTTGGGCATCCCTGCTCTATGTCAATGAGACCCACTTGGATTGGCTGCAGTCGCTGATATCTGGAAGTGCATCATACACAAGTCTTTGGTGGCCATAGGAAGAACCAGAAGCAAGAGAGTAGGTGGGCAGAGTGTAAGAGTGAGGAGAGGAAGAAGGTTAGAGAGATAAGGAGAGGCTGAAGGTGTGAGGTGAGAGAAGGAAATGTTGGAAGGCCACCTCAAGGTAAAGGGATGGCTCCCCAAAAGGTGACAATTAGCTTGGAACAAGGGTCCATCTAGACCAACACCCCATTTCCAACACTTGTCAGACAGATGCTTCTAGGAAGCCATAGGAAGGGATTCTACCTCAGTAGCAGAGCACCTGCTTTGCATGCAAAAGGTCTCAGGTTCAAGTTCTGGAATCACTAAGTAGGACTTGTTAAGACACCTGTATGGGCAGCTCCTGCTAATCTGTCAGAAGGCAGCGCTCAACGACATGGGCCAATCCTATTGATCAGCAGTGGGTCCTGACCCACAGTTTGGGAACCACCGCTACAGATGATAGCTGCCTATGTTTAAGCCCATAAGTACAGCACAAAAGCACTCGCCATCCTCAGCCACTATTCATTTGCGCACTGTTTCTGGACACAGAGGTTTTAATTGCGCATCAAAGCTAAACACCCAAAGGTGACATTTGTTTTCTCAGCATTGTTAGAGAAGATACATTTTCTGGTAGGGTGAAAATTCCAGGGGTGGTGGTGGTTTTACTGTTATTTTTAGGCAAAGTTAGGCAAAAAAAAAACACATATAATTATAGCCTCTTTTAGCAAGGAGGGGAGATTTTGAGTATCCCTGAACTCCAGGAATTTGGAAGGGGAGCAAACCAGCAGAAACAGATCTTAAACATGGAGTAGGATCATCCCTGAACTTTAGCTAACCCCAAATTTTCTATTCATCCTCTCACTCCATGCAAAAATTTCTGTCAGTTCATATTTACATTTGCATGGGTTTTGTTGACCTAGATGCGCAGAGTGCAGACACTTTTCTCATGAAGGCACAGTGGTGTGAGAAAGTCACTGTTGACCATGCATCTCAAATGCAATCAGAAACATGCATGCCACCAATCAGTCTCCCTGGCCTCTGGTACTTCTAATCAGGGCAAATGCTTATCAGAACCTCTTCTCCAGAACAGCATTTTGCACTTGGCTTGCTCTAAGGACTCTGTTTCCAAATTGAGAATTACTCATCCTCCAGAGAGAGAGAGAGAGAGAGAGAGAGAGAGAGAGAGAGAGAGAGAGAGAGAGAGAGAGAGAGAGAGAGAGATTAATTTGCATTCCCCTTGACCTCAATAGATGCACTGAACATCTGTGTTCAATGGGCAACATGGATGCATACATATCCTGAATGTGTGTGTCTGTGCACTCTTCAGACTAGGACCCCCAGGTTTTGCCGGGCAAAGTCCTCAGAGGATGTGGGTGGAGCACCAGTGAGTGGTAGTCAGGTGCAAGCAGGAGCAAGTAGCAGACTGCTGGAGAAAAAGGCTTCAGGAAGACAACGAGTAGCGGAGAGAGCATCCCATGTCGGACACTGGAACTCTGAGACCATGGACAGCTCCAGGGAGCAACTCACACATAGTTCATGTTCTGATGTAGAACAGACTCTGGTGCCCATTCCAAGTCTGGATCTTCAGTGAAGAAGGGAAAGGAATTAAGGAGGCCATGCTTGGTCTTGAGGTTTTATAGCCCGGAAGTATTTCAGAGGGCTTGTCGGCAACTTAGCTGAGGATTTATGGAAGAGTTCAGAGTCTTGGTGGGTTGGTGGGTAAACTCCATGGAAGTTCACCCCATTGGCTTGCACTGCTGAGCTCAGGGTCTTCCAGCACAATCCTATGTGTGTTTACTCAGAAGTAAATCCTATCCAATGAAACTGATTCTCAGGAAAATGTATATAGGATTGCAACCCATGTCTGAAAACTTGTGGTCTATACTGGGGAATTTGCACCCCAAATTTTCCCCAAAATTCAGTCCTCTCCCATGAGTACTGATGGTGAACATTCTCTGAATATGCTTTTTTTATCTGAATAGTAAATGTTAGATATTCTGCATCTGGCATCTAAAGATGCTGGAGCTTTTGACAGTATCTGACAGCTGTCATACAGTCGCAGTCCTTATTTGAAGGTCCCGGACATGTGGCTGTTAGCATTTGAAAATATCTCACATGTAGTCTTGCATATTTGACAAGGTTTGACAGCTGACGGGGCTCCGGCAGTCAATATTTGAGAGTATCCGATAGACAGCTTGCAGTGAAATGTCGTGTGTTTTGTATTCACTTCATCCTGTCTCACCAATCAGACAGGCAAATGGCAGAAGCTGGTACATCAATGTTTGTTTCCTGAATCTGAATGTCAAATTTCAAGGTCAAAGTTTGGCAACCAATTTTTTTTCAGAATTTAATTTCAGTTATTACCTATTCCTGTTTCAAATGGAGATACTGGGGCCCAAATCCTAACCAGCTTTCCTGCACTGACATAGCTGTGCCAATGGGGCATGTGCTGCATCCTGCAGTTGGAGGGCAGCCATAGAGGCCTCCTCAAGGTAAGGGAATGTTGGTTTTCTTATTATGGAGCTGCATTGTCCTTACCCCATTGCTGGAAAGTTAGTTAGGATTGTGCTCTGTGTCTCTTTGAATCCATGTCGGAGTCAACAGGATGAATGTAAAACATAGAATATCCCATGCACTTCTCATCTATGCCTCTTAGGCAGCAGTCCTCTACACCAGGGGTCTCTAAACTTTTTGGCTGAAGGGTCGCATCAAATATTTGGCACAGTGTCGAGGGCCGGAAAAATAAATTAAATATAAAATTTAAATAAGTACATTAGAGATGAAACTTAGACAAATGAATAAATGAATGGGCTCAAATGTCCAGGACTTCTCCAAGCATAGACACAGCCCAAGAAATAAAGCATACACTTAAATGGGCCCCCATTTCCCCACCCCACAAGCACAACATTGGTTGTGTTTGGTCAAATGTGATCAGAGGCTGGCCATGGGCCAGATAGAGGCTCACTGCAGGCCTGGGTTTGGGAGTACGTCTTACTGAACAAAACAGTGTTTACTTTTGAAAAGACATGCCCAGGATGGTCCTTTTAGGGGTGTACATCAACATGACATGTGTGGCAATTTGTGGTAGGAAATATATCCAGTTTCTGAAGCAGTCCTACAGCCAGCTGCCAGCTTGGGAGGGGGGGGGGGCTGCCAATTTTTCCCCCAGAATTCCCCTCAAAACAATGCTTTATGTTAACATGGTCTCCTCCTAAGGGACATTTTGGAAGGAAAAAATTGTCCTCGGTGGAAGATGACCACTGTCATTACTGTAAAGTAGGCAGCAGTGGAAAGAGGTAGGACAAAGGATAAATTCTGTTTCCTCTCTCTTGAAAACTTCCCTCTTTCCTGAAAACTTTCCACCCAGGCTGAATTATTTCTAAAGCAAAACCCACAGTTGGAGATCTTCCTCATGCAACATTTCTGAAAGAACCCAAAAGGGGTTCAATAAGACCTGGAAAAATTTCCCACGAGTGTTTTGGTCCACTCCTAGATTCCCTGCTCTTCCTTCAGTGGGCTCTGGTATTGTTCAAGACAAGCAACCGGACTGGTTGAACTTCAGACAGCTCTTATGTTTCTGTAATGATTTCTGGAGGCAAAGAAGCACTCAGAATTTGCTTGTTCATTTGGAAACAAATTTGTGGGAACTTCAGAGTCAATATTTAAAAAAAAAGAAAGAAAAGCCAAACCTTTTCCATCCAAGGCAGCCTTCAGTCCATCCCTCCCCTTTCTAGTAAGGGCCAGCTTTGACAGCTCAAAACACCGGCAATATTTTCCCATGCCCAGTGAAGTCTCGGCTTGAAATAATTCATAATTTAAATGCAATATCAATACAAAGATGACAGCCTGTGGAAAAAAATCGAAGAGAATTTGATGAATTTCCAGAAGCTATTGGAAGACCAGCCGGCCGTGTAGCGCAGCTACTTGTGGGACATTTGCTATCCGTAGACAAATGCTGAGTTCTTGGACTTGCCAATTTCCCATTACAGTGGCTCAGTTGTAGCTCAGTTGTAGAACACAGACTTTGTAGGGGGCTGAAGACTCCATTTCCTTGAGCACCACTTAAGTGATTCTCAGCTGATGGGTATAGAACGACTTCTGCCTGAATTTGCAGTTGCACATATCACAGGAGAATCTATTGGGTAGGTCAGTGTTTTCCAACCTGTGAGTCATGACCCACCAGTGGGCCATGACCTGATTGTGGGTGGGTTGTGAAACTGACGACGTGAGAGCTAACAAGAAAAATATATTGAGCCTTATGGAAAGAGCTCCATGTACATGTTTACTTATGAGTAGGCAAACTTGCCTCCATCCACTCTGAAGGGCAGGCTGAGGGGGACACAATGCCACCAGAATGGTCCTGGTCAGATGGACGCAGGCCCCCAAAAACACATGAGAAGGAATTCTCCACCCCCCCCCAAAAAAAAAAAAGCTGACAAAAAATATAGTAAGCTGGCTGGAAAGTGAAACTGAGCTGCACTTGTGCATTTACTCATGAGTAGATATGAGTGCCTCAGCTCTTATCAAAAGCCAAGTGAAGGGGAACACAAGGCCACCAGAATGGTCTAGATCCAATGAACATGATGGCAGATGGCAATCCCCCCCCCTTAGAAAAAAGGATAAAAACAGAGGCTTGAGTGATAGGTAAGATGAAACTTTTTAAAAAATCTTATAAGGCAAGGTAGATCCTGATAGATTGTCATTTTAAAAAGTGGGTCCCAGTGCTAAAAAGTTTGGGAATCACTGGACTAGATGGATTTGTGGGGAAACAGGACAATGGAAGGATTCTAGGGTCATGCCTTTTTTTGGGCGGGGGGCAGGGCCCGAGGCTCAGTAATAGAACATCTCCTGCAGGTGTAGTTGGGAAACATAAATTGAAAGAGAAGATTTTGTTGCCTGTGGGAGACTTGAGAATGAGAATCAATATCAATTAATAAGTAAACTTTTTTATTTTAATTTTTTTTAGACAAGAGATGCTGAAAAATCAGCCAAAAGGAGGGGAGATATTTTTTTCAGCAGTGATAAAGATGGTCACAACAAAGAAACAATACAAAAAGTAGCTTTGACTTAATTTCAATGATAAGTAATTGCTCCGATGGATCAAGTTCCAGACTTCACCAAGCCTCCTGTCTTCCACATGGTCACTACTACAGTAGCTTAAGTTTCTTTCAGAGAGAATGAGATTCATGGAGGAGAACATAAGAAAATAAGAAGAGCCCCACTGGATCAGGCCAAAGGCCCATCTAGTCCAACTTCCTATATCTCACAGTGGCCTACCAGATCAGGAAGCAGGAAGCACACAAGACAACACAAGCAGGAAGCAGATCAGGAAGCACACAAGACAACAAGAGACCTGCATCCTGGTGACCTCCCTTGCATCTGGCATTCTGAGGTAGCCTACTTCTATAATCAGGAGGTTGTACATACCCATCATGGATTGTAACCTGTGAACTTTCCCTCCGTCAATCTGTCCAATTTCGTTGTAAAGGCATCCAAGCCAGAAGGAGTTCCACAGACTAATTACATACAGAGTAAATAAATATTTTCTTTTGTCTGTCCTAACTCTCCCAACACTCAATTTTAGTTGATGTTCTCTGATTCTGTTGTTGTGTGAGACAGAAATGAACATCCCTCTATCCATACTATATTTCCCATGCATCATTTTATAAATTTCAATCATGTCCCCCACTCAGGCACCTCTTTTCTAGACCAGGGGTGTCCAAAGTTTTTGGCAGGAGGGCCACATCATCTCTCTGACACTGTGTCGGGGGCCAGGGAAAAAAAGAATTAATTTACATTTAAAATTTGAATAAATTTAATAAGTTTACATAAATGAATATATTAAAGATGAACTTATTTGAATGAATGAATAAATGAATGAAGGTCCTGCAATCGCTCAAGGCCTATAAAAGGCCTTGCACAAAGCGAGACTGGCCTTTCCTTTGCTACCGCTACTGCATCACAGATGTGAAACAACAAGCAGTGGAGGGAGCCCACAGCTCACATGAGAGGTCAGTCACCCTCATGCTGAGAGCAGTTGCAGTTGCATCGGGCCAGTGTGGGCTCCAACAAATCTCTGGAGGGCCAGAGGCTCATTGGAGACTGGGGGCTCCCTGAGGGCTGCATTGAGAGGCCTCGAGGGCCACAAGTGGCCCCAGGGCTGGGGTTTGGGCACCCCTGTTCTAGACTGAAGAGCCCCAAACCCTATAGCCTTTCCTCGTAAGGGAGGTGTCCCAGCCCAGATTTGGTCACTTTGTTGTGCACCTTTTCCATTTCCACTTAACACTTTTTGAGATGTGGCGACCAGGATTGGAGGACTGGTCTATCAACAGCTACTGAACATGATCACAAAATAGAGCCTCCCTGTTTAGGAACAGTTTATCAGTTGTCTGAGACAGACAACCGGGGAAGGCTACTGCCTTCATGCTCTGTTTGTGGGCTTCCCAGAATCATCTTTCTGCTCAGTATTGGATACAGAAGGCTAGACTAGATGACCTCTTGGTCTGGTCTATCAGGGCCTTTCTCATCCTCCTTCTTAGTGTCCTGTAGTTTTGGACTTGTACAAAAGCAGAAAAGGCTGAATATTGTTGTATTGTCTCTGTCACAGCTCAGGGCTCCCAGCCTCCAAATTATGCATAAATAAGTAGTAACAGACATATCAAGTGGTGGTGTTGCACAGTCGCCGGATTCCACAGACAAGTGCATGAGCAGTGGAATTTTAATATCGCCTTTCCCGACCAGCAATTTCCAATGTTTATGCTCTGCAGAGCTCTTTAGGAGTGTCAGAGCAGAACAAATGTCAGTTTTAATGGACTTGCTAAATCATAAAAAAAAAAAAAACCCTCACAAAATTGCATCTGATTAAAAACGTTCTGTTATTCACACAAATATTTCAAGAGGCTCACACTAGCTACCTGCCCAAGAATCTGCGCCTGGAAGGCTTTGTTTCTGTCATGCAGAGGAATGGAGGGGCAACCAAGGCTCAGCCACGCGCCAGCAACCCTTCCCCGGGAGACGGAACCGAATCCGGAGCTCCTCGGCCCATCATTAATTCATCCAGTGACGCAGAGCAAGCTGTGATACAAGTTACAACCCCCATTACTGCGCTGGGCGATGTAACATGCCGTGTCAACAGAAATATGCAAATGCTTGGAGGACGGGAAACACTGTTCGGTCTGGGGGCTCGCCAGCTCTGTAAATGGCCTTGTTCTTTGCTCCCAGAGGGCTTGTTACTAATTAGAACAACAATTCCACCCTGGATTTCACTTGCGCAGTTCTAGCCAACTTCTCCCATCCCCACTCCTCTGGGTGGGGAAAAAAAGGCACATTCTTCCATATGCCTGGACTAGGTTTGCCAGGGAAGAATCCACATCTGGGTGAGAAGACTCCAAAGAAGGGTTATTTGAAAGGACAGGAGCACTCCAACTCATTAAGGATTGGTCAGGATAATGATGATACAAGCCACCGCAGAAGGCGGACATTCAGCTCTGAAGCTGATAGCCCAATCCTATTCAGCGCTGGTGCAGTATGCTGTAGCCAGCCATGAAATTGAACAGGCTGGATGTCGCCTCAGGATATAGCGTCCCAGCCTGCTCAATGGAGCTGCCTGGATTTAAGCAGGCCCGTGATGGAGCTTAGGATTCAGCTTACACTGCCACAGCTGGTCCTGCTCACCTCCCAGGTCCAATCTGCCTCATAGTCTGCCCTCCCCTGTGCTAAAATGCCTCACCCCAGCCCCAGAACACCCTTTCCCACCTCCTGCACCAACCTGCTGGGATTGGCATAAACTTACACCCCCCCCCCCCACAGCAACTGTTACCCTGCACATCCCTGATCTTGTCTGGTCTTGGAAGCTAAGCAGAGTCAGGCCTGGTTAGTACTTGGATGGGAGATCGCCTGGGAATACCGGGTGCTGTAGGCTTATACCATGATCTCAGAAGCTAAGCGGGGTCAGGCCTGGTTAGTACTTGGATGGGAGACCGCCTGGGAATACTGGGTGCTTAGGCTTATACCATGATCTCGGAAGCTAAGCGGGGTCAGGCCTGGTTAGTACTTGGATGGGAGACCGCCTGGGAATACTGGGTGCTTAGGCTTATACCATGATCTCGGAAGCTAAGCGGGGTCAGGCCTGGTTAGTACTTGGATGGGAGACCGCCTGGGAATACTGGGTGCTGTAGGCTTATACCATGATCTCAGAAGCTAAGCAGGTTCAGGCCTGGTTAGTACTTGGATGGGAGACCGCCTGGGAATACCGGGTGCTGTAGGCTTATACCATGATCTCAGAAGCTAAGCGGGGTCAGGCCTGGTTAGTACTTGGATGGGAGACCGCCTGGGAATACTGGGTGCTTAGGCTTATACCATGATCTCGGAAGCTAAGCAGGGTCAGGCCTGGTTAGTACTTGGATGGGAGACCGCCTGGGAATACTGGGTGCTGTAGGCTTAGACCAAGATCTCAGAAGCTAAGCAGGGTCAGGCCTGCTTAGTACTTGGATGGGAGACCGCCTGGGAATACCGGGTGCTGTAGGCTTATACCATAGTCTTTTGAGACTGAAGGTTGCCAACCAACCACCCCCTCCAAGCTCAGATCTGGTGTCTGTCAGCCCACATGGGCCTCTGTGCCAGCCTAGTCAGCATTATAGGAGTAGCAAACATGCTTTATGGCAAGGGACTTGTGCCACCAGAACAAATGCTCTGGATTGCGTTCTAAGAGTCATCATGTTCCATTAGCTTTGACAGAGACCATGGTAACTCCCCCTTTTTTTTTTTAAAAAAAAAAAAGGTCATCTTTAGATCCCTTTGTTTTATGTAATTCCCCAGTGTCAAATATTCTATTTCTGGGCAAGGTGCTGGAATGCTTAGAAATTTTCACTTTTTATTTTTCCAAATGTCAATGCCAACCACACAATAAACAAACTATAACTTTCTAAAAGTTTGGGAAAGCAAGTTGTTAACAAGTATCCCAGGAAGGCTTCCTGTCCTCTTGTTCCATAAAATCTGGAGCAGCTTTGGGTGAATTCTGAAGTTCAGCCTGGGTAAATGGTGCCATGTGGTTTTTCCATGCAAAAGGTTAATAGCTCTCGATGAGGTCTGCAAGCTCAGCTTCTCTCCCCCTGATCGCAGCTGCTCGATATGCTGCCCTTTTCGACATCGTCTTCTTTTCATCTCGCAGACCTTCTTGTATTTCACTGCTCACCCCCTGCCTTTGCTAATCAATTCTGTAAACACTGCTGAGGGTGAAGAACTGGCGGAAGAGCAATAAGATACGTAGAACTGCCCGACTCTCTTGCTTAATCAGAAAAAGGGGAGCCCTCAATCTGGCAGTCCTGATAATGAACAAGTTCCAGCTGGTGAAGCTGGCGAAGTTGGCATCCTTAAGCCTACCCAAACTTGCAGAGTCATAAGAATTGAATGCCATAGCCCAGAGGTTCTCATACTTTTTAGAACAGGGACCCACTTTTTAAAGTAATAATAGTGATAATCACGATCGCCCCCTTTAAGGAGGTGATCGAAGTTTGTTTCGCCTGACCAGGACACGAGAGTCCCTCCCCAAGGGGGAGGTGTAGGGGGCTGGGTTGGGCAGCTACGGTGGTCATTTAAAAGGGGATGAGACCCAGCCCTCTTCCTCCTTGTGCACGTGGGCACCGTGGGAATACCCACCCGCCCGCCCTAGAGGCAGTCTGAGTTTAACTGGTCGCCGTTTGGGGCCGGGTAGGAATTTTTTGCTGCCTGCCAAGATTGGCCAAAGGGCAGGCAGCTTTTTCGCCTACCCCAGACTGTTAGGGGCTAGGGGGTTACACCCCCCTGTTTACAAGCTGCCATCGGTCACTTTAAGAGGGCAGGTGGTGCGGGTTAGGAGGCGTGAATGGGACTCTGGCATGCACCTTCAGGCGGCATAGGCAGGGCAGAACCCTATTTCAGTCCTCAGGGGCTTGGCGGCACGAGGAGTTAGACGGGGCCCTGGCCGGGATTGCAGGGCCCACCTCAGAGGCTCAGCGGCTCGAGGTGGCGCAGTCTGCGGTCCAGCTGCCTTCCCCTTAAGGGATAGACATGGACGAGACGCGCCGTCCCAGCAGCGGGGCGCGACTCGGAGTCGGGTGCATGCCCGCCTGGGGGCAGAGGTTTCTGGTACCGCCCAGAGGTCCCTCCCCGCACCACAGGGGCTTTCGCTGCCTCGGATACTGCAGGTCTCAGCCTCTGCTCCTCTTGTTTAATGTACAATAAAGTGGCCCTTTCTTCCATATCTGTTGTCTCGAGTGTTCATTGGACAGTGCGGAAACAATAATAACTGGGTATTTATATACAGCCTTCCTGGTCATCGGATTACTCCTGTGACTTGATTCAAGGTGGTTTACATAGGCAGGCTGTTTCTAAATCCCCAAGAGGATTTTTACAATCACAGAAAGGTTCTGTCTTTCAAGAAGCGCACAACATTTCAGATGGATCTTTCCTGGTCTGGTCCCACTTCTGGCCCCCAGTTGCCTCCCACACTGGCTGACAAGCAGTTCCTTCATCTCTCACATGAAGGGCAGCCAAGACGCTTCTTCGCTCACACCAAAGAGCAGATGGAATAACTCAGCTTGGCTTGTCAGTTGCTTCAAGGTCTCGCCATTCATGGAGCTGCCGGTGGCCTTGAACTGGTAACCTTCCAATGTGATTTTCGGGCTAACGGAGGCTCTACCCTCTAGACCAGACCTCCTGCCCACTAAAATGACACTTTATTGGGACCCACCTAGCTGTATGAGACTTTAAATAAAAGTGATCTAGAATGAAATAAAATTTTTATATATTTATTTACAAGCAATAGTTTATTTTTGGTATAAAAATCTGGATCCATTTCTCGTAATGAGGCATTTCTCATAATGAATAGCCTCAAGGCTTGAGGGGCTTAGTTATGTGATCCAGCCTTCACCTGCCCCCGCTACCTGTCATTGGCAGACTTGGGGGGGGGGAAGCCTGAGAAAAGATGCTCAAACATTTATCTCCCTATATTTACACAAGCTTGCAAGCTGCAGGAGCTCAGCTCTTTGCGGGGCAGTTCTCAGCTATCTGATTTCTGAATAGCCCTGTGGCTTAAGGCAATTCATTCATTCATTCATTCCACCTTTATTGGCATAAACAATCCAACAAGAAAACAAAATTAAAACATTCAAGGTAGCCACCAATACTTAAGGCAATTAGTTATCTAATCACCCTGTTTTCATTGGAGTCTCTGCAAGACCCACCAGAAATCGGGTCACGACTCACCAGGTGGGTCCTGACACACAGTTTGAGGAAATGTTGTCATAGCCCATATACACTACTAGAGATGAAGGCAAAATTCATATTTTTGGGTTCGGAAACATGGATCTAGGTGGGTTGTCCTAGCACTTGCCTTATTAAAAGGCAGGCTGGTGATCCTAAAAGTTCTCCTCCAGCCTGGATTGTCCTCTGAGCTGGAGAAGAACTTACAACCTCCCTCACTTGCAGCAACACAACTGCCTCCACCACCACCCCACTTCCTTGCTGCTCTGGCCACATAGACAGAGAGAGAGAACGCTCTCATGCACACTGCTCTTTGATGTTTGGCAAGAATTTATGGTTGCAAGCCGGGCACCAGGAATGCTAGAAACCTATCTCTTAGCACTGGGAAAACTACATCCCACAATGCTCTTGGTGCTGCTCTCACAGCCACAGAAGCATGCCAAGTATCAGAGAGGCAAGGGGGAGAAAGATCTTCCTTTAAAAGAAATAAAAACCACCCTTATTTCCTTCTTCACCAACTAATTCCAAGAGATTATCTCTACTGTGATGAGTATACAAAGGCTTCCATCATAGTCCGTATGCAAAATGCAGAAAAAGAGTCAGAACATAAGCTCCGAGGATCTCATTTATTTTCATGGATTCCTTCTGTAAAAGAAGTTTGGGGGGAAAATCTCATTTAAACTTATCTGAACTATTAAAATCAAATACCCCCATGGCAAGGGAGAACAGAGGAAAGAGACACATTACATAATATTCTCAGAAGGAGCAAATTGTATGATTTGCAGAGATGGGAAAACATTTTGCTGATGGGGAGAAGCCGATCTCATTCATTGGCCAACAACTTCCCAGTGCTCAAGGGATTCCTCCTCCCCTTTCCTCAGGATGTTACTTGATTTCTCTCTTGCCAAAATGCATGCTGGAACATGCTGTTCTGGGCCCCTCCTGTTCTGCAGCACGTCAGATTTCACAAGTTACGGAGATGTCTATGGATTCCATACGTGCCGCGCATTCGCAGAAAAAGACAGCTTTTAAAATGGGTACTTTGCAATGTATGACTGGACTAGCTGCTTGGGTAGGAAATATGTACAAATGCATGTTTAAATATGAGTTTTTTCAGAGATGAGAATAAAAGAATATATAGGGGCTTTTAATGGAAGAGAGTGAAACGGGAGACAAAGAGAATTTCCAGGGAAGTTTTTGTAGTTGTGGACAGTTTTGAAAACACTCATGTCTTCCAAGTGGCTCAAGGAGAGTTCCATATGCCTCTAGCTCAGGGGTTCTCAAACCCTGCAGTGCCACGACTGACCTCATCCTCTGCAGTGGGTCGCAACGCTCTTGGTGGTCCCAGAGGCCTCTCCCAGCCTGGCGACCTACTCTATAGGCCTCTGCAGGGCATAGAAGAGCCCTCTGTAAGCCACTTCTGGTTTTAGGAAGCAAACAGGAAGTGGCTTCCAAAAATTGGAAGGCGGCAGTTAAGAAGGCCAAATCAGACCAGGAAACAGAGAGTGGGTGTCAATAGACAATTTTCATAATGGAGAGAGGTGAAAAGCGGTGCCCTAAGGATCTGTCCTAGGACCGGTGCTCTTCAACCTCATAAATAACCTGGAGACAGGGTTGAGCAATGAGGTGGCTAAGTTTGCAGACGACACCAAACGTTTCCGAGTGGTCAAGACCAGATTTGATTGTGAGGAGCTCCAGAAGGATCTCTCCAGACTGGCAGAATGGGCAGCAAAATGGCAGATGCGCTTCAATGTCAGTAAGTGTAAAGTCATGCACATTGGGGCAAAACATCAAAACTTCACATATAGGCTGATGGGTTCCGAGCTGTCTGTGACAGATCAGGAGAGAGATCTTGGGGTGGTGGTGGACAGGTCGATGAAAGTGTCAACTCAATGTGCGGCAGCAGTGAAGAAGGCCAATTCTATGCTTGGGATCATTAGGAAAGGTATTGAGAACAAAACAGCTCATATTATAATGCCGTTGTACAAAATGATGGTAAGGCCACACCTGGAGTATTGTGTCCAGTTCTGGTCGCCACATCTCAAAAAGGACATAGTGGAAATGGAAAAGGTGCAAAAGAGAGCGACTAAGATGATTACGGGGCTGGGGCACCTTCCTTATGAGGAAAGGCTACGGCGTTTGGGACTCTTCAGCCTAGAAAAGAGACGCCTGAGGGGGGACATGATTGAGACATACAAAATTATGCAGGGGATGGACAGAGTGGATAGAAAGATGCTCTTTACATTCTCACGTAACACCAGAACCAGGAGACATCCACTAAAGTTGAGTGTTGGGAGAGTTAGGACAAAAGAAAATATTTACTTACACAGCTTGTGGTTGGTCTGTGGAACTCCTTGCCACAATATGTGGTGACGGCATCTGGCCTGGACGCCTTTAAAAGGGGATTGGACAAGTTTCTGGAGGAAAAATCCATTACGGGTTACAAGCCATGATGTGTATGCGCAACCTCCTGATTTTAGAAATGGGCTATGTCAGAAGGCCAGATGCAAGGGAGGGCACCAGGATGAGGTCTCTTGTTATCTGGTGTGCTCCCTGGGGCATTTGGTGGGCCGCTGTGAGATACAGGAAGCTGGACTAGATGGGCCTATGGCCTGATCCAGTGGGGCTGTTCTTATGTTCTTAAGCTTACAAAGATTTCCAAGGGCCATTTTGCAGAGGCCTGTACAGTGGATCGCCATGCCAGGAGAGGCCTTGGTAAGTAACATGGCTTCTGGAAATATTCCAGTTTGGAGCACAAGGACCAGTAAGAAGGCCCAGATTGCGACCCGCTGTGCCTGGATTCATGACCTACAAATGGGTCACAGCCAACACTTTGGGAAGCACTGTTCTGGGTATTATTAAGAGAGGGAGACAATCTGCTGAAAGTTCTCTTCCATTAAGTTCACTTTTTGTAGGATCAACTATGAGCTCACCACGGAGCGTGGCTTTCATCTGGGTATCTCCTCCCCTTTGCATGACAGGAGCATGAAAAACAGAGCTCTCCAACACTGAGAGCAATCACGGAAGAAGATGGCAGATCAAATCTCATCTCCTGTGTGCCATGAGTCCTCATAAACCATCCATCGTTCCTGGCTCTTATTCTTCCGTCAGCCCCATCCCCCATTTGATTTGGGGAGAGGCTGAGGAGGTCCGGTGGGGGGAGGGGCGCGTGATGGATGGGAAGTTTAGAAAACAAAGTCTTGGAGATCAATAGAAGAATATACAAGCAATGCATCAGGCATGTTTTCCTTGTTGGTGAAGCTGTAAATCAAAAATAATGAATGGTTACCTCCGCCACCTCAACACCTCCAGTCTTTCCCAGTGGAACAACATTCCGACTTATACAGATTATGCTGTTCAGTAGCATATATCCTTGGTTCACCTAATAGCTTTGGCATTGAGTCATGATGTTTTGCTTTAATATCTGCTCCTCACCCCACCTCCCCTTTCCCTTTTAATTTCCATCTCGCTGGGATTCCTCAGGCCTCAAATTCCTGATTTGTTCATGCCGATCTATAGGAGAAGTTTGTCCTGGAGTGTGTGTGTGAGATTATTGAGCAAGCCAAGTCTTCCCCTGGGGGGGCTGTGTTACTGCAATATTAACAAAACTATGATCCGTCAGGAGTTGGAACACCTCAGTCACTCCAAGATGATTAACTTGAGTGCTCTTAAGAGCCCAGGGCTGCAAATGAAGTTGGAGGACCCAAGAAATGAAGTAGGGAGAGAAGAAGTGATGGGAGGATAAGTCACGTCCATTGAGGAGTCAAGAAGCTCTCTCTCCCCCTCTCCCACTCTTTTTTCTTCAAACTAGTCCTAAAAAACTTGATTAACTCTGTGTTATTTGCAACACCGGTGGTGGTTGTTCCACCATGTTGCTGTCTAGGTGGTTAGTTCTCCCAAAGAAGACAGAAAAAGAAGCATGAATATTCACAGCACCCCTAAATACAGGCGTGCCGTGACTTTCATCCACTTGACTTTCATCCCTTCGCTTTTTCAACTGCTTTCAACAGTAACCAATAATCCTACAGTGCCCAGTGATAACCAATAACCACCAGTGTTGGTGGCCCACTCGTACTGCTGGTGTTGGGTGCCATAAAAGTGCCATAAAGCACTTTCCAACTGGCGGTATGCATGTACTGCCAACACTGGACGTCAGCACAACAGTGGTATCACCACAGGTCAGTGGCAAGGCGTTTTGGGTGGGGGGAAGTGGGGAGGATGGAACTGGGTGGAGGGAGGGCAGAGGGAGGGGAGGATCTGGCCCAGGAGTGGGGGGCTGAGATGGTGGCAGAATCTGTTGCCATACCCTATGCTCCCTCCCTGGCTGGGAAGCCCTACACTGGCTTCTGGGTCTACACTGGGTTCTGCACCCACTGAATAGTGGACGCAACTCCAAGGAAGACTCCATTGGGACCACAGCATGTTGCCCATGGTAAGGGAAATGCTCCCTTCTCCTAAGGAGTCTCTGGCAGCTGACCTGGCCCCATTGGATAGAGCAGTGGCCATTTTGGTGCCCCTCTGGGCACCCAGGCAGTATAGGATTGGGCAGTTATATGGTTATTTGCATTTTGCACTGACCAGAATAAATTTGTAAGCTAAACAAGTCTCTGCTTTGACATTCCTCCATTTTTGACACTCATCCATGCTCTGGTCCTAAACAGATGGAGGTGCAATGTGTCTGCGTAATGACCTCTTTGAGAAATCCCCCAACCTGCGCAAAATAACCAGTAAGAGATACTGTCTTGTGCCACCTTGTAACCCGCGCTTTCCCTCTTCTCCTGGAACATCTCATTCTTGGGATATTGGCACATGTGTGGTTGTGCACCAGTTGAATTATTTCTTTTAAGAACATAAGAAGAGCCCCACTGGATCAGGTCAAAGGCCCATCTAGTCCAGCTTCCTGTACCTCACGGCGGCCCACTTGCTTTTCCTGTAATTTATGTTTCTCGCTTTGTAAATATTGAACAACAAATTGGGGTGGGGGGGAGCAGGCATGTCCCACCACACTCCCCATCTCTTGGCAAGAGACTGTTCATTGCTACCAGGATGCTTCCCTTGGTATGAGAAGATAATAGATACATGCCCCAGGCATCTGTGTTTGTTTTTCCTTGCCTGCCTTCGTGCTGTAGGTTAGAATAGAATGAACGATGCTGTTCAGGAAGAGAAGAGGCAGGGATACCATTGTTCTGTGCAAGCAAATCTGGCACACCAGATGGCATGCAGCTCTTGGCACGCACTGGCTCTTGTGGAGTGGTATTAACCACTGCTTTCCCAGGGAGGTGAGAATGAATTGGAAAGGACGGATGGACGGACAGTGATCTTTTTATGTATCCAGGTTTTAGATTCCATCTACACCCCATATTCTCCCATTATGGAACTCCAGGAGGTACTCTGAGGAGGTACTCTGAGAAGTGACAACCCAGCAGAAGCAGCAGTGCTGAAAGGGTGGCCCACATGCTAATTGGGCTCTCCCAGCAACTCTGTAGCATTTCTCACCCCTCTTAGTCTGTGCCTTCTCCCATAGCATTCCTTGCCATCTGAGGCCTCTTCCTTCTCACCCTCCCAGAGCCTCCGCAGTAGTGGAGCTCCTGAAAAGGCGGCTCTGGGAGGGCCCAATTATAACACAACAACCTTCTGGTCAGGGCAGGAGGTCTGGTCTAGAGCAGGGGTGTCCAAAGTTTTTGGCAGGAGGGCCACATCGTCACTCTGACACTGTGTTGGGGGCCGGGAGGGGGGGGGAAGAATTAATTTACATTTAAAATTTGAATTAATTTACATAAGTTTACACAAATGAATATATTAAAGATGAACTTATATGAATGAATGAAGGTCTTGCAATAGCTCAAGGCCTATAAAAGGCCTGGCACAAAGCAAGGCTGGCCTTTCCTTTGCTGCCGCTGCTGCATCACAGATGTGAAACAGCAAGCAGTGGAGGAATCCCACATCTCATGCGAGAGGTCAAACAGTCACCCTCACACTGAGAGCAGTTGTGTCGGGCCAGTGTGGGCGCCAACAAATCTCCGGAGGGCCAGAGGCTCATTTTAGACTAGGGGCTCCCTGAGGGCCACATTGAGAGGCCTCGAGGGCCGCAAGTGGCCCCAGGGCCAGGGTTTGGGCACACCTGGTCTAGAGGGTAGAGCCTCCGATTGCCTGAAAATAACATCCGAAGGTCACCAGTTCGAGGCCACCGGCACTGTGAACAGCGAGACCTTGAAGCAGCTGACAAGCCTAGCCAAGTTATGCTGAGTTATTCCACCTGCTCTTTGGCCGCTGTCAGCCTGTGTGGGAGGAAAATGGAGGCTAGAATGAGATACCAGATCATTAAAGATCCAACTGAAATGTTGTGGTTCTCTTCAATTGTAAAAATCCCTACGGGGGTTTAGAACAGCCTGCCTATGTAAACCACCTTGAATTAAAGTCTGAGGAGAAATCTGACAACCAAGAAAGGCGGTATATAAATACCTGCATTATTATTATTATTATTATTATTATTATTATTATTATTATTATTCTGGGGGCTGCATCCGGCCTGTGGGCTTTACATTTGGCACCCGTGATTTAGGAAAAGACCATGCGCAAAGCACAGCGCAAGAACAATGTGCAAAGATAATGTCCCTGCTCTGCTGCTACTCGCCAGTCGCCGATATTTAGTGGCCTTTGGACCTGGAGGGTTCCTTTGGCAGGACGACTAATAGTTCTTTGATGAGACCTTTGGGAATTCATCTCATCCCCCTTTTAAAGTCGTCTGAGTCAGTGGCGATCATTACAGACTCAGTTCCATAAGTTAATTATGCGCTGTGTGGAAAAGCAGTTTCCTTTGTCTGCTGTGAATCTGCCATCACTTCAGTTCACTGGGTGACCCCGAGTTCAAGTATTAAGAGGGGAAAATCCCTAATCTTCATCCACTTTCTCCACACTGTGCATAATGTTATAAGCCTCTGACATGCTCCCCCCCCCACACACACACATACACCGATTGCCATAGTAGCCTTTTTTTCTAAACAGAAAAGCTCAAAACATGTTTATCTTTTCTCATCAGGTGCTCCACCTTCCGGATAATTTTGGTTGCCTTTTTCTGCAGGTTAAGAACATAAGAAGGGCCCGCTGGATCAGGCCATAGGCCCATCTAGTTCAGCTTCCTGTATCTCACAGCGGCCCACCAAATGCCCCAAACCTGGTATAGCCAGCTTTTTGGCTATACCTTGATGGGACAATAAACAACCACTTCCTAGATCCAATTCCTGGATTGTATTAATGACCGAAAGCCATGATGAATAAATGAAACCTGAGGCAAGGAAAAATTCACTTCCTTCAGGGGAAGAGCTCATCCTTCATCTGAGAGATGCCACTTTTCCCCAGCTCAGGATCCAGCCCCAATTTCACATCTTTGGAGAGAATCGCCTACTTTGAGTGAATGATTGCTGGAATGAGCAAACTCTCAAAGAAGAGCGAGGAGCTGTCTTGTGTGACAATATTTGTATCTAAAAAAATACAGCTCTTGAATGCGCTAATTATAACCTCTGAGTAATCGTTTATAATGTGCCATTTTCCCCATAATACCTGCCTGTTCCCCCCCCCAACAAAAGTGCTAACAAAGAAACTGTCGAAACTACCCAAGAGGAAGGAGGAGGAGAATATTATGAATTGAATGGCATCGCACAGTATCCGCGGAGGATATGTTCCTCTCCCCCCCACATGGATACAAGGGAACCCTATATCAGTATTCCATGCCCCCCTGCCCATTACCTTCCATCTTCTTCATTACCAAGCAGGACAGGGTGGGCAGAGGAACTGAGGCAGGAGGGGGTGGGACTGGTAGAGCGCCTCTGAATTCTGAACTCCATGTTGGGCCAGAAGGAGCTCAGTAGCCATAGGAAGAGGTTCCTGGGCTCTGGCTTTGGGAAGGCAGCAACGGGAAACAACCCCAGTACTGGCCCTAAACCTTTACCTGGCCTTGAAAGGGTCAGAAAGGCCCCTCGTTGGGGTGACCGACCCTTTGACTTCAGGAGGTAATCCTCTGGGGATCCTTGGGGGAGAGCTGGCCCAGAGGAGGAAGGAAGACTCCAGAAATCGGGCCTGTGAAGGGCATCCTGGGGAGTCCCCCACCAGGCTCCTGACAACCCAAGGGAGGCCTGGGGAACCCGAGGGAACCGCAGCCAGTTTCGTGGACCAGGGAGGCTTGCCACCCGCAGCAAACAGCCACATCACTGGCCAAGGTGGCAGAACAGACCAGAGGTGCAGAGACCCTGAAAGCTTGCCGTACTCCGCCAGATGCTTCCGCCTGATGACATTTCTCGGGGGGGGGCAGTGGTCCTCTAGCTCTGGACACCTCATCTGGAAGACGCTTCAAAGGGGAGGGAACCCTGGGTATTCCTGCTTACAGAGGCACTGCTCGTGCTAAGGACTAATACCAGGGGTCTTGTGAAGCAACAAGACCCCGATGAATGTAAAATCCATAACCCGAATAAACCGTGTCCGTAGACCATTTTCACCAGCTCCCCGACTCCTTACACATTGGTGTGAGTCAGGTGCCACCTGTACCAGCTCGCCAGAGGCTGCACTACTTGGCCCTGCCTAGGGGATGGACATGACAGGTACTCTCAGCTAGACACATGGTACAAAGGGCCCTGTACCCCCCCAACCAGCCCTGTAACCCCAGGGCCCTGTATCCCCCCCAACAAGCTACACTAGTGTGTGGGAAGGCTGGTCATGATGGAGAAGCTGTTTACCAGGAAAGCTTGTCTTCCATTACAGACCTTACTCTGGAGAAACTCCTGATGTCCTTCTGAGGAACCCCAGGGATCCCAGCATTCACTTTTGCTGAATGTTAGTTATTTTCACCTGATTTTGGCAAAGATTCACTCACCTGTCTCTTTCTTCTGTTTCTGGTTTGACCTCCACCATTCGTTCTCTCCCCCTCGGCGGAATGATCCTTTCCCCGAAGACACTTATCCATCTTTGGTTTCCTAATCCGCTGCCTGAAAGTCTTCGCAGTCTCCTCTCGCCTCTTTGAAGCACCCACTGTTCATTTTCTAACGCGGAGTGATAGCTTTTCTCCTAGATAATGATGATTGATTCTGTTTTCCATCCTTTGTCAAGACTTCTGGCTGTGCTTGGAATCTTAACCAGCCCTGCCTCAGAGACCTCCCTGTGTCCATCTGTTCCCCAAGATTGCTCTGATCTTCCTGTCTCAATCATGAACTTTCCAGAAGCTCCGCGCTATCTATTAATAAATAACCATCCCAGAGATTACGCACCCTAATTAATAGTAAAATAGCATTCGATACCAAAGTGATGGATGCGAGAGAGGGGCCAAGCAGGAGGAGGAAGTGGATTTGGCACCCTTATATACAGCACACAAAACTGCTGGAATAGGCTGCTATAGCTGAAGGCTAATTGTTCTTTCAGGATCATAAACAAGCTCATCATAATTAAATGCACTCAAAGAAAAAACAAGGCAAAATGAAAACAAAAAACCGGGTTCAAGAAACATGAAAGATGTGAAAAAACAACATCAAAACCGAAGAATTTAAACCAGAGGCGAAACATTGTTTTCAGCTTTTTAAAAAATGGGCTGGGATTATTGCATTGCTGTGTGCTGCTGCTTGGGGTGGAACCTCCCCTGGTGAGTTGGAACCAGCAGATGGGACTCATCCTGGCCTGGGCTGGTGGTGATGGAACGGTACAAAAAGTACCTGTGTGATTCAGGGCCCAATCCAAGAGAAGGTAGTGCGTGGCAAGGAGGCTTCCTCACTGCTGTAGTGCCTTCTCCTGCAACCCCTTTGCAACCCCTCACCCCTGCATGGGCCTGCAGCCAACTGCGACTGCCACCTTCTCCTTGCCGCTCCACTGAAACCAGAGTGGAGCAGATGAGCCTTTTGACACCCCTCAAGGCATGGTACCTGGGGTTCTGTACCCCTTCTTACCTACTCCACTGGTGTGATTGAAGCTAACATGTTTCACAACGTCTTTTCGGTGCTATGCATGAAAGTTCTCACAGGTGTGGGAGTCAACCTGCCAGGTGCATTAATGCACAAGAAGCCATGTCAGGTGTGACTCCTGTAGAGGGTGAGGAAAGGCCAGCAAGGGAGGAGAGCAAGTTGCCCACAGTTGATAGCCAGCATGCCCACTGTAGAATCCCCCAGCTGCTCCAACCAGTAAGCAAGCTTGACCTGAAAGCTTTTATAGGAGTCAGAAAGTGACTTTGACCAAATTGGGCGGCATCACGTGCACATTCAGCCCTTGCCCTCCTGTTGTCAAATCAAGACCTGCTTTCAGCTCTCATCATAAGAACATAAGAACAGCCCTACTGGATCAGGCCATAGGCCCATCTAGTCCAGCTTCTTGTATCTCACAGCGGCCCACCAAATGCCCCAGAGAGCACACCAGATAACAAGAGACCTGCAAGGCTTTCTGGGAATTGTAGTTAAGAACATAAGAACAGCCCCACTGGATCAGGCCATAGGCCTATCTAGTCCAGCTTCCTGTATCTCACAGCGGCCCACCAAATGCCCAGGGAGCACACCAGATAACAAGAGACCTCATCCTGGTGCCCTCCCTTGCATCTGGTCTTCTGACATAGCCCATCCTTGAAAGGCCAACACCCACCCCCTCCACATGCATGCACAAAGAAAACTCTGCACAGTACATTTACTGCTTTGCGAGGGAAAAATGAGAGGGAGGAAGAAAGTGGCCAGCAAGGATATCAGACAGCTCTTGAGCTGGGCTGAATTTGTTCTTCTGTTGGTGGTGGAAGCTTAAATGGATCTATTCTATCAATACTGTGAGGCACTTTGGGGTCAAAAAAACAGGTCAGAAACCTACTAAGGACGCAATCCTAACCCCTTATGCCAGTGCTTTCCAGCACTGACATAAGGACAATGCAGCTCTGAGCTAAGGGAACGAACATTCCCTTACTTTGAGGAGGCCTCCGTGAGTGACACCCAACTGCAGGATGCAGCACATGTCCCATTGGCATCGCTATGCCAGTGCTGGGAAGCACTGACATAAGGGGTTAGGATTGCGCCCTAAATGTGTGAATTCTATGAAGATCCCATGCATTCATATGAACACAGGTCACTGCCATTTGTCTACCTAGGTCAGTATTGGAAGAGGCAGAAGAGTACCAAAGTCATTTGACACCCACAGCCCATAAATTGTTGGCACACACACCCCTACAACAAAATTGTTTACAGTAATAGTCATAACATGACATGAATAATAATAATAATAATAATAATAATAATAATAATAATAATGGACAGAGAAACCAGCTAGCTGGTCTAGCTAGCCAAATCACAGCTGCAGCCAGGGTCACCCTTTCCACCATCTTGGGGTGGTCTCTTGGACACTTCCTGCAGTCTGCCAGTTGGGGCCAGTCAACCTGGCCACCCTCTTCATTCACCATTGCCCAGAGCTACTGCTCCTTCCCATATACGGAATGCTGGGGAAGGTCTCCAGAAAGCCTTGCCACCTGGGAAAGAGATGCCACCATTGAGGTGGCACCATTTGTTCCTCCAAGATGGCAATGCCATAATCAGATACAGGAGTCTTGATGTATGGCTTGGGGTCCAGTTTGATTAAAATGACTTTCAAGGATAAAGGAGTCTGTTATTTACTCCCATGTTTCCCGTCCTCATGACTAAATCCTCATTTTCCCATTTATCCTCACCTCCCTTCTTCTCCTTGCCTCTCCCTGCATCTCTTTTTGCTTTTCCTCATTTCTCCTCTCCGCTCCATCTGCCCTTCATAATGACTTAATCTGGCAGGCAAGGTGACAAGCAAGTGAATCGAACACAGGGGTTGGTGTTTTTTTTTTTTTGGCTCTCCAGATTCATTTGAAGATTTCTCCCAAATGCAGAGCTAAAGCCCCAGATTCAATTTCCCCTTGACATAATAACAGAATTAGTCTTATATTGTTATACATAAATTACTCATTGAGGCTGGCACCCTCAGCGAGGAGAGAGAGAGAGAGAGAGAGAGAGAGAGAGAGAGAGTCACAAGGAGGTGTGCGACCAGTGAGAAAGAATGAGAACTGGAGATCATAGGTTGACATCCGTCACATTTGACAGGCAGAGAACAATCCATCTCAACATCACAGCTAAGAATGAGTTGCTTCTTCCTTGCCTTCCTTGAGCTATTAAGGTCTTTAGAGATCATTGCACCTTTGAAGGAACAGGGCAATGACCGATAGCTCTTCAATGAGATTTTTTAGCAAAATTAGGGTGCAATCCTAACCTGGTGTAAGGCCAGTGTATGCCCCCTGCACTGGCCTAGGGGAATAGTGGGAGGGTGGAAGAGAGGTGGGGAGGGGGCATTTTTATGTGGAGGAGGGCAGTCTGTGGAACGGATTGGGCCTGTGAGTGGAGTGGGACCGGCCACAGCAGCGCAGTCCATATTCTAACCCAGTGATTTTCAACCTTTTTCATTTCATGGCACACTGGCAAGGCACTAAAGTTGTCAAGGCACACCATGGGTTTTTTGACACTTGACAAGGCACACTGTGCTGTCAGTAGGGGGCTCTCATCTTCCAATGATCCTACTGATAAATGACCCTCTCCCAAATTCCCACGGCACACCTGGGAACCATTTGCGGCACACCAGTGTGCCACAGCACAGTGGTTGAAAATGGCTGTTCTAACCCCTGTCCTTACATGAGCCGCTCAGATTTGCATCAGTGATTTCATGGATGCAGATTCAGGTAGCACCATAGGGGTGGCTCGGGTGTTGCTCAGGATAAGGGGTAAAATATTCCCTGACCGAGTTGCCCTCCAGTCACCTCCTACCCTGTGCTGGATACAGTGCAGGACACTCAGCCTAATCATTCCTAAACAGGTTAGGATTGGGTTGCCCAACAGCTTAAGTGTTAGGCCCTTGATGGGCATAAGCACCAGCATAGTGTCCATTTATTGTGATGGAAGCTGTGCAGGAGAACTGCCTGGTGGTCTCTAAACAATGGCCCCAATTCAGCTCTGTTGGCAGTCATGCACAACACTTCTAGTGGACTCAGGCTGGGTTGTGCATTGCCATCCTCAGCCAAACACTCCGTCAATTCAATGGCACTCCGATGAGCATCATCAACACAGGGGGCCCAGCCTTGGCTGAGCCCATGGAAGGGATCAAAAGGAAGCAGGTCCATTGTGATATCTCAAGGTGAAGAGGAAAGGAGTCATGAGGTAGATGCAGCAAGAAGAGATAAAGACTGGGAGGTAGGGAAATTTTGCCACACACCCCTGCCCCAAGAATCTATTGCCCAGCGCAAATCATTGCCACATTTTGCTGCATGGCAAGGCTAGCCCTGCTGCTCCTGTTGTGCCAAAGGCTGCTTTTCTACATTGCACCCCCTGCACATTCAACCTGGGAGCTGTACCCTCCTTCCCCTTGGCAGAGAGCCCTGGTACTCTGTCACCCACTCTGAAGAGTAGCCCCTGACTCGGTGCCAGGGAAATGGCAGCTGCATCGATTTTAATTCACTGAACTTTATTGCCACATTTAACAACAAAGTGATTTTTTTTTAATACAATCAACCCATAAATCAAATAACAAAGAGACTAATTTCTTCTCTGCCTGCCTGGCCCCGTTTTCTGAAAGGTTTCTCTCAATGTCATAAGGAGGACTGGGTCCAAATGCACCCGTCATTCTCCATAGACCAGCACCTGTGCCAATACAAAGATGACAAAAGGGGTGAGTATACGAAGTTCAGTCTGTGCCAGGCCATCCATCACGGTGCTGTCTCCTCTTGTGGATGATAGCTTTTCTGGGTGCTTGTCTGAGCTCTCTTGGTCTCAGGTGCCAAGGACTGAACCAGTGTGCAAAGCATGTCATCCAACTCTGCACTTTTTCTAGAGGCTGCCAAGGCTCACTCTCACTCTCTCTGGCTTGGGACCTTATTTCTGAACCACAGCACGCTACATGAGCAGGACAGGTAGACACTCATAGACAGCAACAAAGGAGGCACCCAAGCAGCGCCGGAATCTGGTGTTTGCCAGGCCAAGTCCTGGAACTGATGGGAATATTTGCAACCAGGCCAGAAGGAACCAATTGGCCATGAGGAGGAAGGTGGAGCCGTGCTGGAACCCAATGGAGGCCATGAGACCTTCAGCACAAGGGGAAGCAGCATGCAGGCCCAGATTGTGAATGACTGGGGTAGGAGTGGGGAACAGACATGGGGGAGCCACAGCTGATGGCCCAGTGTCAAGGGAGCCGCCTGTCAAAAAAGTTTGGGAACCACTGGCTCAGTGGATTAGGGCTGATCCCTTGGGCTCTGCTGAGATGATGCTTAGGCAGGTTGGTATTGCAGCCAGGATGATGCCATTGAAACACAGAGCTCTGTCTGCCAGGTTTGCCATGAAGAAGGACCACTGAAGTCTAGGAGACCAGGTTCAAACATAAGAAATAGGAACAGCCCCACTGGATCAGGCCATAGGCCCATCTAGTGCAGCTTCCTGTATCTCACCACCAAGTGCCCCAGGGCCCCAGAACATGGGGCCCCATAAAAAAATTGCTTACAATTGGGCCCCACAGCTCCTAAGGCTGGCTGGCTCCATAAGAACAGCCCTGCTGGATCAAGCCATAAGCCCATCGAGTCCAGCTTCCTGTATCTCACAGCAGCCCACCAAATGCCCCAGGGAGCACACCAGATAACAAGAGACCTCATCCTGGTGCCCTCCCTTGCATCTGACATAGCCCATTTCTAAAATCAGGAGGTTGCGCATACACATCATGGCTTGTAACCCGTAATGGATTTTTCCACCAGAAACTTGTCCAATCCCCTTTTAAAGGCATCCAGGCCAGACGCCGTCATCACATCCTGTGGCAAGGAGTTCCACAGACCAACCATGTGCTGAGTAAAGAAATATTTTCTTTTGTCTGTCCTAACTCTCCCAACACTCAATTTTAGTGGATGTCCCCTGGTTCTGGTGTTATGTCAGAGTGTAAAGAGCATCTCACTATCCACTTTATCCTTCCCATGCATAATTTTGTATGTCTCAATCACGTCCCCCCTCAGGCGTCTCTTTTCTAGGCTGAAGTGGCCCAAACGCCGTAGCCTTTCCTCATAAGGAAGGTGCCCCAGCCCCGTAATCATCTTAGTCGCTCTCTTTTGCACCTTTTCCATTTCCACTATGTCCTTTTTGAGATGTGGCGACCAGAACTGGACACAATACTCCAGGTGTGGCCTTACCATCGATTTGTACAACGGCATTATAATACTAGCCATTTTGTTCTCAATACCCTTCCTAATGATCCCAAGCATAGAATTGGCCTTCTTCACTGCCGCCGCACATTGGGTCGACACTTTCATCGACCTGTCCACCACCACCCCAAGATCTCTCTCCTGATCTGTCACAGACAGCTCAGAACCCATCAGCCTATACCTGAAGTTTTGATTTTTTGCCCCAATGTGCATGACTTTACACTTACTGACATTGAAGCGCATCTGCCATTTTGCTGCCCATTCTGCCAGTCTGGAGAGATCCTTCTGGAGCTCCTCACAATCACATCTGGTCTTCACCACTCGGAAACATTTGGTGTCGTCTGCAAACTTAGCCACCTCACTGCTCAACCCTGTCTCCAGGTTATGAGGTTGAAGAGCACCGGTCCCAGGACAGATCCTTAGGGCACCGCTTTTCACCTCTCTCCATTGTGAAAATTGCCCATTGACACCCACTCTCTGCTTCCTGGCCTCCAACCAGTTCTCAATCCACGAGAGGACCTGTCCTCTAATTCCCTGACTGTGAAGTTTTTTCAGTAGCCTTTGGTGAGGGACCGTGTCAAACGCCTTCTGAAAGTCCAGATATATAATGTCCATGGGTTCTCCCACATCCACATGCCTGTTGACCTTTCCAAAGAATTCGAAAAGCCCAGCCTGAGATCCTCCGGCTCCTTCCACTTCTTCACCCTCAAGAATCCGTCACTCTTCCAGATCTTCGTCACAACCATGCCACATTTTCAGCTGTGCTGCCCCCTCCCTTCCTTGCTAGCACCATGGGGGAACAGCAGAGCTGTTTTCTGAGCCAAACGCTGGGCAGCAAAGCTAAGTGCCTCTCTGCTTTATGGGTGATGGACACACCAGAGACTTTGCAAGGAGAAGGGAATAAATAATCTCTGAGTGACAGGGGCCTTAACAGCAAAATCACACCAGAAACAGAAAATATAATAAGTTCCAGTCCAAGCAAATCACTCCCAACCACCTGGAGACACAGACTTCTGGGGATTTATTTATTGATTTATTTATAGGTGTAACTGCTGCCTTGTGAGTTGATTTTCTCCATCACTTAACAACAAATGTGCCATGGCCAAAGCACAACAAGGTGTGTGGTCCCCTTCCTCCTCACAGACTGAGTAAGCAAATGGATCCAAGGGTCTAGTGGTGAGCCCCCTCCCCCAGGTTCCATACTGGTGGAAAAACAAGGTCTGTTTATGACAGATACACCCACTGAGGTTGGGAAATGGATGTAATAATAATAATAATAATAATAATAATAATAATAATAATAATAATAATAACAACAGGTATTTATATACCGCCTTTCTTGGTCTTTATTCAAGACTTTATTCAAGGCGGTTTACAAAGGCAGGCTTATTTAAATCCCTTATTAAATAGGGATTTTTACAATTGAAAGAAGGTTCTTTCTTTCAAGAGCCACAACATTCTGGTGTTTCTTTCTTGATCTGATTTCACATTCTGGCCTCCATCCTCCCACGCTCAGAGCAGATGGAATAGCTCGGCTTCAGCTTGTCAGCTGCTTCAAGGTCGCACGGTGCCGGTGGCCTCGAACTGGCGACTTTGTGGATGTTATCTTCAGGCAGACGGAGGCTCTACCCTCTAGACCAGACCTCCTGCCCTGCGTCCTGATGTCATGCAATCCATGTCATGTCAGGATGCCATGCGTCCTGATGCAGCAATCCACGTGGAATTCCCATGCATGTACGAGTATGCATGTACATGTACGAGTATGCATGTACATGTATGCATGTACGAATTCATGTATGCATGAATTCCCATGCATCTATCGTATTTATGGTAGTACAGTTGTCTCTTTCTCATGGTCTCAAGGCAGGTAAGTTGAACATAAACCCTATTTTCCCCCCAAATTGAGTTTTTCCAAGTGTTCTATGACAGCTATTCACTGGATTCTCCATTTCTCCACATAGTTCCCTTCATAGTGCAATCATCATCTTGGCTGCACAGCTCTTGTACTTTCAAAGCTTCCACAGGCAACTGCAAGACACATACCAGGCTGGCTCCCATTTCTTGCCAGTCCATATTCCATTGTCTCCACCCATCAGCTTCTGGTCTCCACACAAGGTGAAACCCAAGTTGAATCCTGCTTAGCGCTTTTCAGGCAAAACAACGACTCAGGGCCCAATCCTATCCAATTTTCCAGTGCTGGTGCAGCCATACCAGTGGGGCATGCACTGCATCCTGTGGCAGGGAGGTAGTCAGAGAGACCCTCTTAAGGTATGGGAACATTTGTTCCCTTACCTTGGGGTTGCATTGCACCAGTGCTGGAAAATCGGATAAAACTGGGCCTTCAGTCTCCAGCCCACATAAGCAGACAGTTATCACAGTTACCACGTTTTCCAGACTCACAAAGAGAATCTGGTCCAACAAGAAGCTGACGGAACATACCAAGATCCAGGTCTACAGAGCTTGCATCCTGAGTACACTTCTGTACTGCAGCGAGTCATGGACTCTTCACTCACAACAGGAGAGGAAACTGAACACTTTCCACATGCGCTGCCTCCGATACATCCTCGGCATCACCTGGCAGGACAAAGTTCCTAACAACACAGTCCTGGAACGAGCTGGAATCCCTTGCATGTATGCACTGCTGAAATGGAGATGCCTGCGTTGGCTCAGTCATGTCGTAAGAATGGATGATGGGTGGATCCCAAAGGATCTCCTCTATGGAGAACTCGTGCAAGGAAAGCGCCCTACAGGTAGACCACAGCTGTGATACAAGGACATCTGCAAGAGGGATCTGAAGGCCTTAGGAGTGAACCTCAACAGGTGGGAAACCCTGGCCTCTGAGCGGCCCGCTTGGAGGCAGGCTGTGCAGCATGGCCTTCCCCAGTTTGAAGAGACACTTGGCCAACAGTCTGAGGCAAAGAGGCAAAGAAGGAAGGCCCATAGCCAGGGAGACAGACCAGGGACAGGCTGCACTTGCTCCCAGTGTGGAAGGGATTGTCACTCCCGAATTGGCCTTTTCAGCCACACTAGATGCTGTTCCAGAACCACCATTCAGAGCGCGATACCATAGTCTTTCAAGACTGAAGGTTGCCAACAACATCACATCCATGAGGGACCCCATTCATTTTTAGTGGAGGGAATAGGTTCATTTGCTCAAAGCAAAGGATCTTATCCCTCCATTGGAATGAAAGAGTTCACAGCTGATGAGGGAGTTCTACACGTTCTTTGAGATTGAAGAATCTGACCATCTTTTCCTGCATGCCCCCTCCCTGCACTTTGAAAGCTCCCGGTGTCCCATCTTGTAATGCTGCTACATTGGCCTTTTCTAGCTGCAAGTCCTTCTCTGTAGTTGCCCCCCCCCCCCAGTGAAATTCCATCGTGGTTGACCTCTGTGGAAAACAGGTTGCTGGACAAGACAGGCCATTGGTGTGATCCAGCAAGGACTTTCTCATGCTTTTAGAAAACTGACAAAAAAATGAATGTATTACATTTTGCCTTTGAAACCATTATTTGACAAAATGCTGCTGACAGATTTTAACTTGATTGCCTGTCGCGTTTTGTTTGTTTATGTTTTGGTATTATAAACTGCTTTGTAAATTAATTTTGAAAAGCCATATTTAAAACAGAAATAAATGTGCACTGATCAGAGTTTTTGCTACAAATAAGATATATTTCTGCAACAGTCAGGACTGGGGGAGGGACAGAAGAAGACAACTCAAGGAGCTTAATAGTATCTCAAATTCCATATTCTATTGGAAAATCTGCTCTTAGGATTACAGGGGAGAAATGGACACTCCAGTAGCACACAATTGCCAGACCAAAGGTGGGGATCAAACACCCGTGCCAGCAAAATGGTCAAGGCCGAGCTCATGGGTTAAAATGGAAGGCAAGACCAGAAGAGGTTGGTTAATTGCTAATTGCCTGCATTGTATGAAAAATCCATTTTGAAAAGGTATTTCATAACTTGCATAATGAAGGTGGCCAAAATTCAATAGGGAGAATGAGGCAGAACATGGAAGATGGGAAGCATTTGTCAGGAGATCACACATTGTTGAAAGCTTATCTGACAATTACTTAGGAGGATCGGAGAGACAGAATGCTTGGAAATACAAAAAAGATTGCGCAGCAGCAGTTTTCAACCTTTTTGTCTCATGGCACCCTGACACACAAGGCACACCATCAGTTTTTTTTTACAATTGACAAGGCACACCACACTGCCAATGGGGGGCTCACATCCCCCAATGGCCCTACTAATAAGTGACCCCCCCAAACACCTGCTACACACCTGTTGATCATTTGTGGCACACCAACGTGCCATAGCACAGTGGTTGAAAATCACTGTCCTATGCGTTCAAAACAGAAGTCTTTGCCACTCATGACAATATCAAAGGTCACAAGGGAAGGGGCCCTGTCAAAAATATCCTCAGGACCAAATATCTAACATCTAGATCCCCCCTCCCAGTTTGGGGAAGAAAGACTTACTGCATCAGTCACTGGCCCACTGGAGTATTATTATTATTATTAACAACAGTATTTATATACTGCTTTTCAACTAAAAGTTCACAAAGCGGTTTACAGAGAAAAATCAAATAACTAAATGGCTCCCTGTCCCAAAAGGGCTCACAATCTAAAAAGATGCAAATGAATACCAGCAGACAGCCACTAGAAAAGACAGTGCTGGGGTGAGATGGGCTAGTTACTCTCCCCCTGCTAAAAAAAGGAGCACCCACTTGAAAAAGTGCCTCTTACCCAATTAGCAGGAGTATAGGTCAGGAGCCCCCTTTCCTCCAGAGGGTTCCTCGCTCAGTAGGCCTCCATCTTTGTCACTCAGCCTTTTCTGCAAACTTCTGCAAGGACAAATTCTGATGGTGGATGCCTTCCATAGACAACCCCCCCCCCCCACACACACACACACACCCCTCCTTTCCAGCATCTAATGCCTGGGAAATCTTAACCAAGATCCAGGGCCACTCACTGAGAGATGGCATTGGGTCTGGGACAAGATGCCCAATTGCCACCCCCCCCTCCCGAAACTTTCCTGCAATTTGCTTTGTACTCTATAATTTGTTTTGTCATGGCCCAGGCTCCCTGGAACCCCAGGAATTTTGCTCCCTCCACTCCTCAGTCTCGCTAGGGTCAGAGACTCCTCCCTCAAAAGCTTTAGCTTCTCCTATTGTATGTTGTTGGGCAGGAATTTCTTCTAAGATCTCCTGGGTCACACTAGGATACCTGCAAGTCACCAACCCTGTTAAGTTCTTTGTCTTAGTTGTGTGAACAGCCGGTTGGGTCAACCTAAGAAGGGGACAAGATTGGTGTTGCCCCCAGTCCCTATTATATAAGACTGTAGCATTTCAAAATCAGGTCAGAGGGTTCCTGCATGACTCAGGCTCTCTTCTTGCATGGTCCTCCAAGAAGCTCTTGCTGTGGTTAAGCCAGCAGGATCTATTTACTGCCTTTCTTTTCACGGCATGGGGATCCACGTTATTGGCTAATTAAACAACAGACAGCTTCAGCAGGTGTTGGCCAGACTCAGAAGTGCTATAGCAACAAACAAAAAAGGCCAGGCGTGACATACGGTGCTTACTCAAGATTAAAGAGCACCACCTATTTTATTTTCAGCTGGTGACTTCCCCTACTTTATGGTTCAGAGGCATAACTCTGTTCAATGACAAGATTCGAGCCCAGCAAGGCTTACTCCAATATCAGTTCCGAAGGCAATGCTCTTGGTGGTTCACAGTGAGGTGTCCGGGTCACATCAATGCAGCTTTGTTGGAAGAGCAAACTAATATGAATGGAAATGCAGGGCAAAGAGACAGGGCAGGGTTTGGGACACAGAGTAAAAGGATGGCTGAGTGAGCAGTACATTGCAGGCAATTGTGGGATACTGCTCACTTTGAAAATCCAGGCAAAAATACCTGCTTCCTAGAGCACCAGATTGTACCCAGGGAAGGGCACTGAACCTTGGCTCAGGAGATCTGGCAGGTAGTGAGACTTCAAAACAAGGAGCGCTTGAAGGGAATTTCAGGGAGTAACACGTGGGAATTTCAAAGAGAAGCCAAGTACATTTCTATGACACCAGTTACTGTTCTCAGCAGGGTGTCTGTACAGTGCCATCTGGATTCCAGTTAGGATGGATGGATGCAATCAAAGAGAAGACTTGCACTATACACAGAAGAAGGAATTCCAGCAAATTCTGCTTCTCACCTCATAGCACTGCAGAGGTGAGAAAAGTTGCACTTCCAAAATTCCCCTCCTATTATTTATTTAGGCATTCATTCATTCATAGATAACCTTGCTACCCTATCTTGCTTGCCAAATTGCTTCACGCTGGCCAGCAATGATGAAACTCAGTAAAATACAATAAATATCATTTTAACCAAAGGGCATAAGAGCAAAACAAAAAACAAACAAAAAAAACCACACATACAAACACTAGCAGATTACTTGCTGTTTTTAATATGTGTAAAGGCAGCAAACTAGAAGGACACTTAAAACATCTCATCTGCAATTAGAAGCAGGATCCTGCTCTTCCTCTGAAGATGTCTATTTGTTTTGGGGTTGAGGCTCCTGCAAGTCTTGACAGCATACAATTATACATGCATAGAGCTCTCTCAGTGCAACCAGGAAGCCTGAGACAGAAAGACCCCCAGTCAGGGGGACAGAGCATCAGACAACATTCAATTGAATGTGTCTGTGCTTGCCCACCTTGGGCAGGCCACACACAGAGACTCAGTACCAGGCCCTTTTCCTGCTGTTCATTCACATAACTTCATCCTTATCCCTGTAAATCCACCCAAACCGTGGGTCAGGATCCACCAAAGAGTCACAAGCCAATTTTTGGTGGGCCACTGTCCCATCAAAACCTTCCTCTAGAATCTTGTGCCCACTTTAGACTAATTAGCCTCCCTTCTCTCTCCCAAAATAGCCCTAGTTTTGCAGAAAGCACCACTGGACCCCACCACCTGGGTAGCTCCCCTGCTCAAACTGTAGAAGCTCTCCTTCCTCCCTGCTCCAGTCAGCAGCTTCCCCCAACCACACCTTGGCTGCTGACCCAACCTTTCTCTTCCTACTCTCCACACCTTCTGCCAATGATTCTTTCACCTTTATCTTCAAGGTCCTCAGTATCCCTATTAGGTTTCAGCTGTGGGCCACATTCTTTGCAGGCCAAAGTTTTAACCCTATACTGTTAACGCAAGGGGCTACTGCTGACACCATACACTACCTTCTTGAGCAGGGGTGCTCAAACTTTCAACTTTAGGGATGCTGGACCTTTAACAAGTGTATAGAAGAGAGAATTTCAGCAGGTGTAGCTTGTCATCTGTGGGATGACAAGTTGCACCTGCTGCAATTCTCTCTTGTATACACTTGTTAAAGGTCCAGCATCCCTAAAGTTAAAAGTTTGAGCACCCCTGTTCTTGAGGGAAATCTTCCACATTTCTACTACAGCCACAAAAGATTTTTAGGAAAGAAAAAAAAAAAAAACTTTTGCCAGCACCCTTGCAGAAGAAAATAGTTAGCTGAAATGCTCACCTGTGGCTTGAGGTTATCTTCATATCCCTGAATTGTCCTGCAAGTCTTTAACTACACGTCCTGCTCTCCAGTTCAGCTTTCTGGGAACCCAGGAATGACTGCAAAGGTTTGAGGTAGCAGTCCTTGAACTCCATTTCTAGGGAGGTTCTAGAAAATGTCTACACAAACCCATGCTATATGCTACCTCTCTAGCAACCTCAGGCCCCAATCAACATCATCATCAACATCAATAATAACAATAATAAACAAATTTTCCTCTAGATATCATTTTTTGTCTACCTCAGTGCTTCTCAAACTGTGGGCCAGGACCCACTAGATGGGTCGCAAGCCAATTTTATGTGGGTCCCCATTCATTTCAATGTGTATTTAATTTATTAGACTTGATGCTACCATAGTATATGACTGCATCTGGGGAAATGTCATGAACCTTCACTTTTAACAGGCTACTATGGGTATATTTTCAATGTTGATATTGCTGCCATTTAGTGGATATTTTTTATGCCAATAAAGGTGAAATAAGATCAATATATATTTTCAGCAATGATAGTCAATGGGGCTTATTCTTGGGTAATTGTGGACAGGATTGCAGCATTTGGGATATTTGGAACAGTAACTGCTTGGGAGGGTTAGGAAGGTGGTTCTTTATTTTAAATAAATTTTTATACTTATTGTAAACTTTCAATCTAGTTAGGGTGCAATCCTAACCCCTTATGTCAGTACTTTCCAGCACTGGCATAGCAGTGCCAATGGGCCGTGTGCTGCATCCTGCAGGTGGGTGTCATTCACGGAGGCCTCCTCAAAGTAAGGGGGTGTTGGTTTCCTTACCTCAGAGCTGCATTGCCCTTATGTCAGTGCTGGAAAGCACCAGGCACTGACATAAGGGATTAGGATTGCACCCTTAATTGATTCGATTTTGTCTTATTGGGAGTGTTAAAAATTTTCATGCTTAATGATGTCACTTGGCCTTGACATCTCCTCCAGGTTAATGACATCACTTCCGTTGGGTCGCAACAGATGGTCATTCTAAAAAGTGCGTCCTGGTGGTCAAACGTTTGAGAACCACTGGTCTAGTGGGTTGTGATAAATCCTCATTTTAAAAAGTGGGTCCCAGTGCTGATAAGTTTGGGAAGCAGAGTCTGCATTAGATACTCACATTTATGATTGTAACATGACTTGTCCTAAGCCTTTGAGTTTTGGTACACAGCAAACCTAGAGAGAAAACATGAAAAAACACACATATAAGAGTCAGAGGAATGCACTGGCCAAGACAGAAGATGGATGGAGCATAAAAATTGACTGAAAAATCAAGCCATGTGCGTGGATCAAGGGCCAGCCGAAAGTGCTTGGCTCATTAGATGAAGAAGCCGTTATCTCCTTCTCCTCCTCTTTGGAATGACTTCCAAGGTCACTCCATGGAGCTGTCAAGCATGCAGGGTGTGCTGAAGTGATTGGACTTGACATGCTAATTTTCTCCTACCAGGCCAGAGGCCAAGAGCTGCGGTAGAGCGTCTGCCCCTGGTGGTGTTGGGAGCCTAGACCAGGAAGGAGCGTTCCGACCACAGCACTGCCCAGAGTACCACTGGCTCCGAGAATGCCAAGATAATGAATTTAAAATGCTGCAATGCCCAAAGGAAGTTAACCAGTAAAGGCCCCTTCTTCCCTCTTAGCCCAGGCAGCTTAGTGAGGGAGAATAAAACCCCAAACATCTAAACATTTCATTTAAAGGAGGCCTGCTGGGCGAGGGGAGACGGCCAATGACATGAATGCTGAGCTCCCATTCTCTCTATCTTCCTTTCCCTCCAAGCAACAGGAACTGGTGAGAGACGAGCTCAATTTATTGTTCAAACTATTTGCATACATTTGACATGGATTCATTTGCAAGAACCTACGTCAGGAGGAATTTCACGATCCAGAGGGCACTCATAAAAATCAACTCTTTAAAAAAAATGCAGATTTAGAAGTTGCATTGCTTTTCACTTACATTTTCAGCCCTTTTGGATTTGGACAAGCAGGCCTCCAATACGTCCAACACCATTTGACAAATCTGAAAGGTCTGTCTGTCTGTCTGTTTTTATACATTTACAATGACCCACGTCATTGTATAGACTTGGTTATGTTTCAACAGAATGGTGACATCCACAAATATTAATGCCTTTCCCATTGTAACGGTTTTCAAATTTCATTTTTTCCTTGTTTAAAATGTATTTATTTTGATTACTGTTTATTAAAACACAACACAGTTCACAGCAACTTTGAGGTTGGGATTAATAGGCATCGATTAATGCATATTGCTGGGTGTAATAAGCTGCAGGCACAAAATCAATTATGTGATGTAATTAATCAATTATGATGAATGCATCTGTGTTTATTTCATGCCATGCTCGTGCACTGGGAAGCTCGTGCACTATCCCTCACTAGGCCGTCCCTCTCCAAAACCCCATAGCCAGCATCTGTATATTTTTAAATGAAAACGGTGGATCTACAGAACTATATGATTTTCAGGAAGGTGCGATTGGCCAGTAGAGTTTATTATGCATTTTATTCAGGAGGCTATAGGAGGCCGTCTTATGGATAGAGCATCGCTTCACTGAACCAACAGAGAAACCATATAACAGTGGAAGAGTAGATGCTTTGAATCATAGAGTTGGCAGGGACCCACAAGGTCATCTAGTACAATCCCCTGTCTGTAGCAAGAAATCCTTCTAAAGCTTCTCCAGCAGGTGCCTATTGAACCAAGATCTCCAGAGAGAGCAAATCCACCTTGGGAAATCTATTCTGCTGCCGAAGTGCCCCTACCGTCAGGAATGTCCAACTAGAATCTCCTCTCTTGCAAGTTGTACCCACTGGAACTAGTTCTACCTTCAGGGGCAGTTGGGAACAAATACATCCCTTCTTCCATATGACAGCCATTTAGGTATTTGAAGAGTGCTATCATATCCCCTCCCAGCTTTCTCTTCTCCAGGCTGAACATCTCAAGTTCATGGGAAAGCCCGAGGTCTTTCATTAAGCCTGCCTCCCTTCCCAAACCCCTTACCCATTATATCTTGTCATTGCAAGACTGATGATCAGAGCCCCAGAGCTCCTCTCTCTCCTTTAAAAATATCCTTCTTCCCATGCTGAGCTCTGCAACTCTGTGCTTTAAGCAGCAGACTCCCAGTTGCCTTCCTGAAGCAGATGAGATTTTTTTGTTTAGTGAATGGACACTATTTGGAGGCTGCCCAGTGAATCATTCAGCACAGTTAACTACAGAGAGGCAAAGTCCCCACAGCATTTGTCTGCATCCCAGACTCTGTCCCTTGGGGGGCTTGGTGTGTCACTAACAGTGTGCCCAAATTCTGCACAGCTTTGTCCTCTTCCTCCAGGAGTTGGACAGGCAGTTTGGTTCCATGACCTGTCTGGGTTTTCATCCTTGTCCGTGACTCGGAAAGATGCCCAAACAAAGATCAGCCTAGATAATTTGTGATCTGAAAGCCCACTAGGGTTCTCCCTCCTTGTTGTGCTGGTCTCCCAAGAGATGCCTTTTTGCTGGAGGCTTTTCACTCCCAGATCGAATAGCAAAACTGCTCATCCAACAAAACAAGGACCTACTTGTACTTCTCGCATCCCATCAGCTGCCTCTGTTATCTACAGGACAGGTGTCAGGTGCCTAACAGCAGATGTATCTGGTCTACACTCTGCAGTGACTACATACATAAATTGCCACTTCTGGCTCAGAGGGAGACAATGATGGCATATCTCAATTCAAAACATCTTTCAGACAAGCTAGAGAAGCAAAACCTGGCACTAGATAGAAAAGCTGGTCAAAAGCAGCAGTTAGGGGGTGGGAAACCAGCACTTTTACTAGCTGTTTGGATCCTGGTCAGTGCATAATTAGTTTGCAAAATTTGCAGCCAGAGGTGTCACTAGGGTCACATCATCCGGTACAAGAGCTCATTGCGTCACCCCATGATGGACTTCCTCCTGTACCAGACCAAACCAAATAAAATACAATACTGCATGTGCAGCCTAAATACAGTGGCATCACTAGGGTTGGTGTCACCCCCATCAACTTTATTGATGGGATGACACCACTTTATTGATGGGGGTGACAACATCTGGCCTGGACGCCTTTAAAAGGGGATTGGACAAGTTTCTGGAGGAAAAATCCATTATGGGGTGCAAGCCATGATGTGTATGTGCAACCTCCTGATTTTAGAAATGGGCTATGTCAGAATGCCAGATGCAAGGGAGGGCACCAGGATGAGGTCTCTTGTGATCTGGTGTGCTCCCTGGGGCATTTGGTGGGCCGCTGTGAGATACAGGAAGCTGGACTAGATGGGCCCATGGCCTGATCCAGTGGGGCTGTTCTTATGTTCTTAACTACAATTCCCAGGAGGCCTTGCAGGTCTCTTGTTATCTGGTGTGCTCCCTGGGGCATTTGGTGGGCTGCTGTGAGATACAGGAAGCTGGACTAGATGGGCCTATGGCCTGATCCAGTGGGGCTGTTCTTATTCTTATGTTCTTATTGATTTATTTTAATATATAACAGTATAGGTCACCCAACAAATCAGGAACCCACAAAAACCAGTGGCCAACTGGATGACACACAACTAAATAGCCCAATCCTATGCATGTCTACTCAGAATTAAGTTACATTATAGTCAATGGGGCTTACTCCCAGGTAAGTGTGCACAGGGTTGCAACCTAAGAGTTCTACTATTAGTTCTGATACATGGACATGAGAGTTGATTCATACTAACACCTTATTGGTTCCCTGCTGTGTCATAAAACCACCTCATTGGCTCTCAGAACAATCAGTTTCATTGGTCAGTTTTGAGTCAAGAGAATCCACTTTTTGTTACATAAGGCAGTGTTGTTTTCCTTTTCTGGTTATTTTGCTATAACTTTGGAGAAAATACAGATATTTCAATGTAGTTTGTTTCACTCCATTCCACATTAATCTACCCATCGAGTGACATATAACATGATGGTAATATTCAGAAATACCAAGATTTTCATAATTTTGGCCACTAGTGGTGCATCCCCCCAAGTGTGTCACCTGGTGCAGCCCATACTCCCCACACCCTCCACAACCCTCTAGTGACACCATCGTTTGCAGCCACAAAATATAGTGTCAGCTAGGAGCTTCACCATTTCCCCCAGAAGCACTGCAGGTAGACCTTAGAACTGCTGCAATGTGTGAGCTTCTAGAGCCCTACCTAAAAGCCAGAGAAACAAAGAGCCCAAGCCTATGCATGTCTACTCAGAAGTAAGTCCCACTGTAGTCAATGTGGCTTACTCCCAGATAAGTGTGGATAGGATTGCAGTCAAACAGGAAGAGACACACATCTGATGCTCAGGTAGCCAGCAAGGTCATCTCCTTCCCACCTACATATTAGATGCTTTCTGACTTGATACTACTAAAATTCTAGAGGCTCAGTGTCTGGTCTAGAGGGTTAAGCCTCCATTTGCCTGAAGATAACATCCGCAGGTCGCCAGTTCGAGGCCACCGTGCGACCTTGAAGCAGCTGACAAGCTGAGCCAAGCTATTCCATCTGCTCTGAGCGTGGGAGGATGGAGGCCAGAATGTGAAATCAGATCAAGAAAGAAACATCTGAATGTTGTGGTTTCTTGAAAGATAGAAACCTTCTTTCAAATTGTAAAAATCCCTACGGGGATTTAAATTGCCTGCCTATGTAAACCGCCTTGAATAAAGTCTAAGGAGAAATCTGAGGACCAAGAAAGGCGGTATAGAAATACCTGTATTATTATTATTATTATTATTATTATTATTATTATTATTATTATTATTATTATTATTATAACTTATTTGGCTTTGTGTTGCAAGACAGCCACAAAATGCACTTATTGCCACATCTACTAAGGGCTGTGAACAAGGACAAAGTGATTGTTTATTAGATTATGAGAAACACCAAAACCATTTTCGTCATCCCCCTTTTTTTTTGTGAAAGCAAAAAAAAAATATAAATCTATGAAAAAGGCAATTTGTCTGGGAGCTCCTGGAAGCTCCACTTGGAAGCAAGAAAAGGGGCCTGCTTTCATTTTCCCCTTTTATTTCTAGATGCATCATAATGACACAGGCAAGTGCATTAGCAGCTCAGGCAACTTTGCTCCATTGCAGGGAAGAACAGTCAAATGGAACGAGTATTTCTGAAATGTGGAACTCAGTAGTCAGCCGGCAAAAGCTCTTTTATATGGGCTTGCGAGAGTTTTCAGTTAAGCAAGAGAATTGTGTCTGGGAGACTTTGATGAGTTCCTACCTCTCCCACCCCATTCCAACCACACCTGTCCTCCAGAGTTTCTGAACTCAAGAACGATCAAATGGCTGTACTTCATTCTTAGGCATCGCTGCTGTCTTCATACATACTTTGTAAGTAGAGTGCACCCCATGCTGTTTGGACTCAGTGGGGTTTTGACTTCTCCCCACTTTCCTAGAGTACAGCAAAGCCCTTGTCAAACTTTGTTGATGGCAACCTTCAGTCTCGAAAGACTCTGGTATCGCGCTCTGAAAGGTGGTTCTGGAACAGCATCTAGTGTGGCTGAAAAGGCCAATTGACAATCCCTTCCACACTGGGAGCAAATGCAGTCTGTCCCTGGTCTGTCTCCCTGGCTATGGGCCTTCCTTCTTTGCCTCTTTGCCTCAGACTGTTGGCCAAGTGTCTCTTCAAACTGGGAAAGGCCATGCTGCACAGCCTGCCTCCAAGCCAACCAATACCTGCTGCAATTCCTTCTAAATATAAATTATAACCCTCCAGAGACCGATGGACCCCATCTTCCCCAAACAGCCTTTCCTGGAGCCAGATGAAGAATAAATGCCCCATCCATTCCCTTGGCTGCTTGTTCCACATTCCTGTTAATGTTCTGATCCACAGCTCGTGGAATCCTGACTTCTTATTCCACACACTCCATTGCAATATATCTGACTTTAAATGGCCACTGTCAAATGACAGGCAAAAGATGGCTGGCTCAGGGCAAATCCCATCCCACCCCCCACCCCACCCCAGGTCATTTATCTCCAAATGAACCATTACAAAGTTGGGTGCCAGACTTCAAAAGCACACTCTTGAACAAGTGTAGTCTGAGATATGGACTCCATCTTATGTTTCTGATATTTGGTGCCAAGTCTAGTCTAAAACAGGATGAATATATAAAGTGGTTCATGCCCCCAAATGAGAGCTTATCCAATAGAACAGACTCCCAGTAGACTAGGTAGGGGTGCGTACCCCTTGGTTGGGTGATGCAATGATGTCCCCTGCATAATTGTGTCACCTCCCACACCTGCACAGTGACCTTTCTCCCCTTTGCAGTATGGCCCCGGACCTGGAAATGGCTCCATTTGGAGCCATATGTGGCCAAGGAAGGGCGGTAGGGCCCATTTTGCAGTGTTTGGCAAAGAACAACGGTAAGCGCTGTCACCCCTTCCCCCAGCGGAGATGGCAGAAAACCACCACAGAGGACAATGCAACCCCAGCCCCAGCCTAGCTACACTACAGCAGACTCCATTTGAGACAGTCACCTTCCCTCTTTAATTTGTTTTATTTGCTGTAATTTGGAGTGGCTCTGGGACCCCAGATTCTCCACTGCCTGTCCCTCCTCCTCTGAGAACAAACCTCAGCTTGAGAAGGGGAGATTAACAGATGGTAGAGAGCCCATCGACACAAGAGACGCCTCTCAGAGCCTTTGTGGCAGCAAATGCTGAGCAGCAACTGTTACCCTGCACATGCCCAATCTCGTCTGATCTCGGAAACTAAGCAGGGTCAGGCCTGGTTAGTACTTGGATGGGAGACCGCCTGGGAATACCGGGTGCTGTAGGCTTATACCATGATCTCGGAAGCTAAGCAGGGTCAGGCCTGGTTAGTACTTGGATGGGAGACCGCCTGGGAATACCGGGTGCTGTAGGCTTATACCATGATCTGGGAAGCTAAGCAGGGTCAGGCCTGGTTAGTACTTGGATGGGAGACCGCCTGGGAATACTGGGTGCTGTAGGCTTATACCATGATCTCGGAAACTAAGCAGGGTCAGGCCTGGTTAGTACTTGGATGGGAGACCGCCTGGGAATACTGGGTGCTGTAGGCTTATACCATGATCTCGGAAGCTAAGCAGGGTCAGGCCTGGTTAGTACTTGGATGGGAGACCACCTTGGAATATCAGGTGCTGTAGGTTTATGCTATAGTCTTTCGAGACTGAAGGTTGCCAACCAAAAAGTGATGTGCTGAGCATCATTTTCTGTAGTAGTTCATGACCTCCCCTGGGAGAAGGTGCTCCATCAGTAATTCCCACAGAACCTCTCCTCTTTTGATGGGAGCCATTAATGGCAATGGTCAACTCTGCCTTCTCCAGGACGGGGAGACTGAACAATATTTTCATCTTGGAAAGGAAGTCTGTTATTCGCAAAATCTCTAAGGTACAGATATTAGTTGAGTTTCCTGTTTATATGAAAAGCATTTGTTGCCATCTTGCCGGCTATATTCCCTCTGCTTTCCATTACATTTCCCACTTGCTCTGCTTTATTTTCTTTTTCTCCCTCTTTTTGCCTTCCTCATCTAGTTTGATATTCCATTTTTGTGTTGAATTTTTAATACATGTTACAGTTATAAATTCCACTATTGGAAACTTTTAAAAAAAAAGTAAACCAGGGAAAAAGAATAGCCTAGAAATTTAATCCATCAGCCCCACCAATGGAAGCCATTTAACTTCTGACCATGTGGTTCCACCCCCCTCCCCAAAACAGGGGACTTGTTAAATGGTCCAAGCAGCTGATCAGACTATAAATGGTCAACAAGCAAGAATTGAATCTGAAGCACTCAACAAAGAGGAGAGGGGCAACAGCCCAACGGTAGAACAGGGACCCAGGTTCCACCCCTGGCATCTCCAGGTAATAGAATCAGGTAAGCGGATAGGCATGGGAGAGACTTCTCAGCCAGAGAGCCTGGGCACCCACAGCCAGTAAGAGTAGATATGGACAGTTTGAGTCAGGACAAGGCAGGATCATATATATGCTCAACACGGTCAGACCCAACGAAAGGTTGGCACCAACATTTCAAACAAGTGTGGATTCAGGGTTAGTCCCAAGGAAAAAAGCATCACGGAAGCCAAATGGGGTTTCTAGAAGGTACAAGAAAGGTTTCTCGTACATTCAAAGCCCAATCCAGCACAAATTCCCCTGCTCTGATGCAGAACAGCTTGTGCGGCATCTTGTTAAGAAATTTTGCATACCTGAGGTCTCCTCAAGGTAGGGGGGTATTCATCCCCTTGCTCCAGGGAAAACCTCAGCCAGCAGAATGGCTCTACTAGGACCCCTGCCAGCAAAATCGCTGACACAAACCTGAATGGATTTGTATTGGTGGATCAAGCCCAGAAGCAGGGATAAGATATGGTGCATGCTGGCAAAGTCAATCCAGCCCCCTGGCAGGCCCAAGCTGCCCACCCACACCTCTTCCCCCTCTTCACTCTCCCCCACCCTTCCTGCACTGCTTGGCACTCACCTGCTCCAGTGCTCAGTGCAGTCAGAGCTATAACTAGAGTGGAGCATGACTGCTCCCAGGTTCTGCCCTAGTTATGGAGGAGGTGCTGGTGGCTTTGCAGACTCCAGAGGAGAAGGAACAGTGTGTGCAAAGCAACCATAGTGGCTGCTTCCTCGTCTGCGGAGAACCCAGAAGGGGCATCATGATGGGTAGTGTGTTAGGGCTGTGGCTGCAGCTTGCATTGATACCAGCGGAAAGACTTTGGCCTTCCCACTGGTGGGCCTACGATGTGCACTGTCGCAAAGTGCTTTATGGCGCTTTTGCAACAGCGGACGCCGGCGGAGTGCTCAGTCTTCCAGTGCAGAGCACCATGGGATGCCCCCTGTCTTTCAGGAGGGTTCCACACATCCCTAGGTTGTGTCTTGACATGCCCCATCCCTGATACAAAATGTATCCCTGTACAGGGTTCTAGCAAGGATGGCAAACACAATCAACCTGGCCCTGCTTGGCTGACGATGTGTTGATGTGCATGCCAGCAAAGAGACTGATGTTTATTAATGGTCGGCTGGGAACATCAGATCAATCAATTGGAACAGATCCAGCTCAAATAACCCACATGAGGCCTCCCAGCCTCTGACATCAGATTACAGAGCTTTGCATGCAAGCACTGATTGATACGGCATAACCTTCTCGGACACCGCTGGGCACAGACAGCTCTTAATTAAGAGGTTTCAGCGTGGAGTTACTCATGCTTCACTCATTGATCCAATATGGCTTCACTTAGACACCGCTGAGCTTGGGTAACAAGGCACTGCAGAGAAGAAGGCCTTTGTTAGATGTGGGACGTGCGGTTCATTTCTCTAGACAAGGAGCAGGTTAACATTACAGAAGGGAAAAGAAAGACAGAGTGATCAACAGCCCAATCAATGGGACCAAATGACTGTAAGCCTTAATATTTCAGCTTAATAGAACTGCAGATTGGGTTGCTGATCACCGGCCGCTTCCGCCAGACCGAGTTTCAAACAGTCATATTTCAGGGGCATTTGAATCTAGAGATCCATTTCTTTTTTTTTCAAGTTCCCATCCCAGGTTTCCAAAGAAAGATGCATGTAGAGTTCAAAATCTCATTTAAAGCAAAATCTGAAGCCAATTTGGGCACTTTGGCAAAGGCAAAATATCTTAGGAATGCTGGTTTGCTTCGATACACAACCATCATCCAGAATGGCTTCGGACCTCCAGCAACTTCATTGTGTACCTTGACACCCCCACAGAATGTTCTTTTGTCCCAAGGCAGCCACGTGCAAGTGCAAGAACAGGCTTGGAGGGGGAGGCATCTGTTCACCGAGCTATAATTTTCACCACTGTGGTCACCTGGCTGGCATATTGCTTCCCACCACAATCTGTCAGATGCTTCCTCAGTCAAGCATGCAAGGATCCAAGCTGCTGCTTCTTCATGTTCTCCATCTGGCCTGATGTCGCTCAGACACTTCAGTAGGGAAGAGGAGGAGAGGAGAGCCTTATTTCTAAGAGTCTGACAAAGGCATGTTTCCCTGGAACCTTGGCCAGGACAAAAGGCAGGACAGATAAAGAGAAGTCAAAGAGAGATGAGAACAAAGGAGGAGGGGCAGGCAACAAAGGCAGACCCGTTAAGAGACTCCACTGTCATGGTTTCCTGTAAGGAATCCAAGCAGATTTCTCAGCTCCCTTTCCCAGCCAGAGTGGGGAGCACATGGGGAGGGGGATTCTCAAGTAAATTCTCCTGGCTTGCAAACATCAGACTACAGGTGTGTGCTGCTTAACAACAGTTCACTTAATGACGGACCGCATATATAACAGTGGTCAAAGCACAATAAAGATGCTCTTAATGAGGCAATTGCATCTCCCATAGCTTGCAGCAGAGTGTCAGTTTACACAATGGAGAGACTCTTAATGCTAAAAAGAGGCGATCTCCAGTAGCCTGTGCAGCCAGCTAGTGTCCGGCAGGGGGTGTCTGTTTACAGAATAGCAATAGATTGGACTGAATGTTCACTTAATGATCTAATTACATAACAACGGAAATAGGAGAACGTATTCCCGTTGTTAAGTGGCGCACATCTGTAATATCTTAGTAACCCCCCCATTGCAATCATTTCCCAGGAATATTCCCAGCAGTATCAAAAACACCTCTCCCTTTCAACACTTTTTCAACCTCCTTTGTGACATCTATTCAACTATTCTCACTTCCTGTTGCTCTCACCGCTTCTCCATGACATCATCACACACCTACATCTGACTGGTTGCATGGCATTGCTATGGCAGCCTGTTCAGTGTGTGTGATCCACCACTGGGAGGGTTGTTGGGTGGGGGGGGGAGGGAAATCGCAACTAAGTGTTGCCTTCACTTTTAGTTGCCCTCAGTGACATCTTCCTAATGCTGAATTCTGTTGGCTACAGATTATGTCATCCTGTTAATTGTGAGCCCTTATCAGTTCACCTATACAGGTAATTCAGGCAAGTGGAAGAAGCAACGGAAGAGAGAAGGGAGAAAAAGATGAGCAGCCACACAAAGAGTTTTGTTTTTTTTAATACACTTTTTAATGCAGTGATATCTGACCTGTAAATTGAAACTGGGAAGTGTTTGATGCAGTCCTCATTTTAATAGGTTGGTGTCTAGCACATGACATGAGCATCAAAGGAGAGAGTGCAAGTACCAGCATCTCTGCATCTCTGCAAAGTATTGCAGCCCCATCCATCTATGACACAAACAGGTATCTTTGGCACTAAACCGCTTGCTGTTAGGTGTTTTCCCGTCTCCTGATTGATAGTACTTTCTAGAGGGTTATTAAGTGTGCTGGACTTTAGCACTTGGGGGTGATCTATGGGCCGGTAATGGTTTTAAAGTATTTGAAACTCAAGTCATGGATTATAAAAAAAAGAATAAAAATTGAAGCAGTCACTCAAAGCATCGCCATCTGTCAAAACGCATGTGTGTGGATGCACCGCAGAAACGACTGAGGCAGGGGCAGCCAGCTGGCTCAATGCATCTTTTCTTGAAAGAAAGAAGAAGCTTTGATTGGTTTCCATGAGCCCCAGCGGTTTGAAGCTATTCCATACAAGCTGGCTAGGATCTTATTCTTAGTGGGACGGGAAGAGGAAGGATCGAAAGAGATAAACCCATCTGAATGGGAGGCCTTTCTGGAATGCATCAGCTTGATGCTCAGGGACAATTTGAACTCCTGCTTTGTTATGGTAGTGAACCTCCTGGAGAAGAGTTTTCATTTCTCATTGTGTCAGACAGCAATTTATTCCCCAGACAGCTGACAACACTTCCATTCCCTCAAATAAATGAAGGAATTGTGAGCTGTGAAACCCCACATCAACCGATCTCCTTAGTGTGATCCTAAGTGTCACTTTCCATGTGTCAGAACAGAAGCATTGGTCATTGCTGGCTGGGAGCCAAGAGGTGGGAACCAGCAGCCTAACCAAGAGTCAGAAGTCAAGGGTCAAGTCAGAAGGTCAAGCCTGACATTGAACCTAAGGGGTGAAGCAGGGAACAGGCCAAGACTGAGAATGAACTACACCCAGGAAAAATAAGTATTGCCAAGCACTGTCTTATCTGAGCCTGAAGTCTGTTATAGCCCCTCCTGTTAAGAAGAGCCTCTTGACAGTTTGGCTGGGTGGAACCAGCCCTATATCTAGAAACCCTTTACTATCTAGGGCTAAAATATATTTATTATACTTCTTCATCATGTTCTCTCCCACAGGGAGAAAAAGATACTGATGCTGGAGAAAGATACTGATGACTGCAGCTTTAACATGGAGGAAATGGTTGGAGAAGTGCATTGCAAAAACAAGGGATCTGACCCTGAGATATAGTTCCTTGCCCAAGGGATCTAGAGAAGGTAGCCAGATTCCTGAGACTTTTGGTCAAACCTTAACATCTGGTCACTCTAAGAGACAGAACTCTAAAAGTTCTCACTTCACAGTAGGCACCACTCCAGTCAAGTCCAGACAGACTTTTCCCATGTGGATCAGATTGCCTAGGAAAGATGTGGAGAAGTTTCCCTTGCCTTAACCCTCCTTGGCCTTTCCAAACTGTTCCAACGGGAACCTAATGAAGTCCCAGTGACTGCGCTCTGTGGTCTTCTCTTTGGTCTTTGTCTCTTGTGATGTCACTTCCAGCTTCCAGGAGACTCTTCTGCAGCTCTGTTTCTAGCGCAACTGTCTGTAGCAATGAATTGAAGAAGATGGACAGACACTTCATAACTACAGACCTTTGCCCTAGAATCAGAGCTGCAGATCCTGAAAGAGCTTTTCAGCAATTTTCAACCACTGTAGCACACCCATGGACTTTTCACAGTACACCAGTGTGTCACGTCACACGGCACCTTCCACTCCAAATGCAGCATCATTGACCTTCCTTGGACATTGCACAGTCTCTCCTGGGAAGTAGCCAATCCATACCTGCAAGATTTCAAGCATCAATTGTGATCCGGTTTGTCCCTGTAAGCTTCCTCATAACTCTGTTGTTTTCATTTTTGAGGGTGAAATTTTTTTCTTTTTTCAATCACACCAAATCTGCACATGACTAACCCTGCCCGTCCATTCCAGTGCCTGCCAGAGAACTTTATCGGGAAGTATTTGCTTGACAGCAATTTTTTTCCTCTCTAATTTGTTTCGGCTGCAATACAAAGGGCCTCTCAGCCTTCTGCAGTTCTTTCAAATCTGCAAGGAGCGAAAAGCTAAACAAACAAGAACCGGCAAGCTACCGCTCTGATGGAGAAAAGTACATACTGAGCAGGTCTGAGGCTTTGTCCTGGTGGAAACATACTCTCAGGGGAAGGCAGGAAAGCATCCTAATGGACAGAGGAGACATCGGGCCACTGTCATGTGAGCTCAGAAATAGCTTGATGAGAACTGGAGGACTTGCATGATGAAAGTTGACAGCTACTGCTGTTGGACAGTGCTTGACAATCTGAGTAATAATAAAGGTGTCATTTAGAGTCTCCGATTTGTCCTGATTGGTGCTGGAAATCAACAAACAGCTTAATATATGCTTGAGTTAGAAGGAGCTACATAGTTCAGTTCAGTAAGACCTTTGTTGGCATAAAGTACAGCAAAAGAACAAAACAAAACAAAAATATACAAATACAACACAACATAGACACCAGTCTTTTCCTCACATACTGCCCAGAGTTCCAGAGCGCTGCCTGGCAATTACACCAGATAAAAAGGAAGCGACCCTATCAAGGGTCAGAGTCAGGTGTGGAAAGGAGAGACTGAAGCATGATTGAGTCCTCCCAGCCCTGCATCCTAGTTAACAAAGGGCCTAGATATTTCTTGCGTGAAACGTCATGAAGTGGGCAGTAGAAAAAGGTATGTGTTATGGTCTCAATACAATCTCAATACAATCCCTACCACACTTGCATTTCCTCTCCGAGTAGGGAAGACCACTGAACCTGCCCGATAACACGGCTGATGGAAGAGCATTACATCTTGCAAGTGTGAATGCTCTCCGAGCCTGTGGGCACTCCAGGTGATAAAAGAAGGAGGCCAGTTTCCCAAAACTGACTGGAACATGGAGATAGAGTGGAGAGCATGTGGAGCTACATAGAGCCACCATAGAGGGGACCGGCTGCCACAGCATTGGGACAAATAGACTTTTGTGACCTCTCAAACTCTAACAGTCTCCGACCATCTTCCTTCTCATCTTGAGGGCTTAGAAGCCTGAATTCTGTTTCATGTGCATGAAACGTATGTTTCAAAATGAAACAGGAGAGGGTTTCTCCATTCCATTTCTTGGTTGTTCTTCTAGTTGGCATTGCCCTACATTCACTCTTCCTGGGTTAGCTAGGAGAATTTTGTCAAGTTCTTTTGGAGATGCGTGAAGGCATTATGTCCCCCTGGGAACCGCAATCACCTGTAACCAAAGCCACAATAGGATCTGGGTTATCCGGAAAATTCTAAATTAGCAGACCGGCGCCAAGTGTGTGACATTTGATTACTGCTGCAAAACTCTTGGTGACCCAATGCTGGTGCAATTCCAGTTCACCAGTCTTGGACAAACAGTTGAACAAAACTCAATTTAGAACAAGCAGAGCTAAGCTAATATTGTAAGGAGGGTTGCATGATGGGAAGAAACAGTCTAAGATCTTTGGACATAATGAATGTAAATATTTAATCTTTTTGGGGAAAAATTTTTCTGTGATGCATATGATGTCTTTTGCAAGCTGCATAATTAAAAAAGAAAATTGATTTTGGAACATGAATTGCCCTTGCTTTCCAGTTCCTTCCATTCATTTGCATCTCTCTCCCACCCATGTCATTACCAGCAAGTAGATGCACCCTAATGGATGGATGCAGGCAAGCAATTTTCTGAAGCTACCAAGTCTGTGTCCACACCACAGGACAGACCAAAGGAAGGACTCTTCAGGCAGTGTATCATTAACATATAGAATTCACTGTCCCAAGATGTGGCAATGACCTCCAGCTTAGATAACTTTAAAAGAAGATCAGACATAAGAACATAAGAACAGCCCCACTGGATCAGGCCATAGGCCCATCTAGTCCAGCTTCCTGTATCTCACAGCGGCCCACCAAATGCCCCACGGAGCACACCTGATAACAAGAGACCTGCAAGGCTTCCTGGGAATTGTAGTTAAGAACATAAGAACAGCCCCACTGGATCAGGCCATAGGCCCATCTAGTCCAGCTTCCTGTATCTCACAGCGGCCCACCAAATGCCCCAAGGAGCACACCAGATAACAAGAGACCTCATCCTGGTGCCCTCCCTTGCATCTGGCATTCTGACGTAACCCATTTCTAAAATCAGGAGTTTGCGCATACACATCATGGCTTGTACCCCGTAATGGATTTTTCCTCCAGAAACTTGTCCAATCCCCTTTTAAAGGCATCCAGGCCAGTCGCCATCACCACATCCTGTGGCAAAGAGTTCCACAGACCAACCACACGCTGAGTAAAGAAATATTTTCTTTTGTCTGTTCTAACTCTCCCAACACTCAATTTTAGTGGATGTCCCCTGGTTCTGGTGTTATGTGAGAGTGTAAAGAGCATCTCCCTATCCACTCTGTCCATCCCCTGCATAATTTTGTATGTCTCAATCATGTCCCCCCTCAGGCGTCTCTTTTCTAGGCTGAAGAGGCCCAAACGCCGTAGCCTTTCCTCATAAGGAAGGTGCCCCAGCCCCGAAATCATCTTAGTCGCTCTCTTTTGCACCTTTTTCATTTCCACTATGTCTTTTTTGAGATGCGGTGACCACACTCATGGGGGGATTTGAGGGTCATGAGTAGCAACAAAGCTTGATGGCTATAGGGACACCCAGGTGCAGAGGTTGTATACCTCTGCAGAAGCTTATGAGCAAAAGAGAGAGGACAATTTATCCTCATGCCCTGCTGGAGAACCTTGCAGAGACATTTGATTCAAAAGAGGAAGCTGGACTTGGTGAACCTCTGGGCTGATCCAGCTTCCACGGCTCTTCTTACCTTCTTAGGTCCTCATTGCTTCTGGTATGCCAGTCAAGTTTATCAGCTGGAGAAGAAGAACCCACCTAAGCAAGTTCATAATCTTCAGCAGACTTGCTTGCTGGCTTGTTAAAACACTCCCCATCCTTCTCCTTGACCCTTCGGCCATGCCTGTGGGGCTTTCTTCTGAGTCAGTTAAAAAAAAAGTCTTGGGAATATTCATCATCCTGACACACGCCTTTCCCAGGGACTCTGTGGGAACCAGCCTATCCATCTTCCCTGCTCTGTCCTACAGGCCAAGGGTCTGCACGTATATTAGAAAATGAGTGGGGAGCCGAGGCTCACCTTGATTTATCACCTTTACTTGGGGGGAAGGGGGGAGTGGAAGCTCTGAGCAATCTCTATAAGGCTGGTGTTTGGAGAGCCACAGGAAGCCGAGGATGAAACTGGCGTAAAGTCAGATTGATCGATCCATCAGTATCTTCCAGCACAGATGGAACCAGATTGATGTCTCTTTTGACTCTTGCTTTCTCGCTTTGATGGTTACCTGCTTAGTGCTCTTCCCAGGTTCCCCTTCCTCTCCCCCTCCCCTCTTTCAATCACCTCTATACCTGAGCCTCTTTCCACAGAAAGCCCTGGCTCCTTCAGAAGGAAAGTGAGCCATAAAATATTTAATGGCTCTGCAAAGTGGTTTGATGTGAAACAGAAGTGGCTGGAGGAAGCATTTCTGGCCCTGATGAAGGGCTGCTCAGAGAATAAGGAAAGCAGGTGCTGGCTTGCCAGAGAGTGCCACTAAATTACCCAAAGGTACCAGCCTAGGCCGTGTCAATGGCAGCTAAATTGCAACCCCAAATGAGTTTAGCGCCTGCCACTATCTATCTCAGGCACTTACGCAGCCTTTGCACCATGTCGCCTCTACACACTTTGCTGACTGGAGGTGATTTATCCCTTCAACATCCTTAGGGAGTAGGAAAGGACATCCAATCAACTGAAGGAGACTGGTCCAAAAATCTGTAAGGAGGGCGACTGTTCCGAACCAGCTTCTCTGCTGGTAAAGGGCTGAGCAAGATTTTGAGCCCAATGGAGCTCTTGACTGAGAAAAGGGGCACTTTTCTTTTTTAAAGTTCTACCACCAATAAACCTCTACTGGTCCTGATGCTGCCTCCATAGCACTCATAAAATGGAGCTTGCACCTGAAGTTGGGTTCCCCATCAATTCAGTCTCTCCAGATTTCAGCAGATGGTCTGAGGACACTGAATGCTGCTGAAACGGAGCAGGTGTGGAACTAAACAAAGTGGTCTCAATGGGAGTCCCATGTGAGCTTGTCTGAGCGTACCAAAAGATCTGAATCTACTTCATCCGTGATATCTCAACAGATGAGACAGCGTACCCTGGGATTCAGATATCATGTCTAAAACTCGAGGGCATGTAGCATGATCCTAGAAGGACTCCTGAGCATGCACCAAGTTCTTTGGCATTGTCACTAGGGATCCCAAATCTACCTTCACAGATACGGGTTCAAGAATTAAAGGTTCCAAGAAACAAGGCTTGTAATTCAGGCACGGGGTTGGCTCATTCATGAGGCACTCATCTCAGGGGACAGATTGGCAAAGGGGTGCCTCCACTGCCCTCCATCTACCCCCTCTGCTCCTTTTCATTCCCTGAATTTGAAAAGAAAGAATGGAATGCAGTGGCTCAGATAAGGCATATGGAGCCCAGGGGCACAAAAATTTTTAACACCCCATAACACCCCCCCAACACGCTCCCAAAATTTTCACACCTGCAATACAACATCTTAGAGGCCCTGGGTACCACACCTTGAGAAAGTATCTTAGAGGCCTCTGAAAGGCACCTCCAGTTTTTGCTGGAAACCAGAAGTGCCTTTTGGAGGCCTCTACAACACCCCAACAAGGCATGGCACCCAGGGCAGTGTACCCCCCAACCCCTTCTTAAATACACCACTGGTGGAATGGAGTGGAAGAGAAAGTATGAAGAAGAGTAGAAGGGCAGGCTGGGGTATTGGAGACAATCTGCTCTCCTTTCCTTCACATTCCTCCTTCTGCTTTGTTCCCCTCTCCCTTTATAAACCCAGGGAGCAGGAGAAGGCAGCGTGGTAGGGACGGGGCAACAGTGGGTCAGGAGGAGCTGGCATTTTCCATGCCACTGCAAACAGGGGGCAGCCCTGTTCAAACTCCAAGCATTCTTGTAGAAATCCACCCACCTAGTGGCCACCCTCCCCAGTGGCTTCGGCAGAAACCACTCCAGACCTCCACAAGCAGAATCCTTCCATCAATGCTCTCCCCACTTCAGTTGAGTGGCCTCTGGGGCCAGCAGTCTATAGAAGCTTTTAAAAATGTGCTGAAAAGAAAAAAATAAGCAACCGCTCTCAACAGCTCCGTTTACCGGTCTCCGCATTGTTTATTTTCTCCTGCTCTCCAGCTGAACGTCAATTCCGTCTCTTCCATTGTCACAGAGGAGGCAGGATTCTGCTGCCGAACAAAGCAAGAGCGTCTTTCTTTCCTGCAGAAATGGGCCGACATTATGAGCACTCATGATATAAAGATAGTACTTGGTGCACAAATCTGAGACTCAGGAAAGCATAAAGAGACATAATCTGAAAGTCTGGCTAGGAGGGGCTGTGCACACAATCAAGATCCCTTATGAGGAAAGGCCACAGAATTTGGGGATCTTCAGTCTAGAAAAAAAGAGCCTGAGGCGGGACACGATCAAGGCATACAAAAATATGAAGGGGATGGATAACGTGGAGAGAGGGATATTCTTTTCCCTCTCACACAACACCAGAAACAGGGGACATCCACTCAAACTGAGTGTCACGAGCATTAGAGGAGACAAAAGAAAATATTTCTTTACCCAGCATGCAATTAATCTGTGGAACCCCTTGCCACAGGATGTGGTGATGGCATCTAGCCTAGATGCCTTTGAAAGGAGATTGGATAGATTAGAAGAAGAAAAATCCATCACATGTTTCAAACTGTGATGGTATGTGCCACCTCCTGGTTTTAGAAATAGGCTACCTCAGAATGCCAGGTGTAGGGGAGTGGTAACAAGATGCAGGTCTCTTGTTGCCTTGTGTGCTCCCAAAAGCATCTGGTGGGCCACTGTAAGATACAGGAACCTGGACTAGATGGGCCTTTGGCCTTATCCAGCAGGGCTCTTGTGTTCTTATCCAATGGTTGGTAGCCCAGTGCTAGAATCTTGCCTGCACCAATTTCAACCTGGCTTTCTTTTCTTCCAATCTCCCAGTCCAAACGTTCCAATCACTGCACCACATTGGCTCTTGCAGCAATCCCTACCTTGCTATGGGACAAGGTAGTTCTCTACCTTGCTGCACTGCCTTCTGCCCTGTAACACCTCTTTCTTTTAAGACTGTTCTGTGTTTGGGGTACACTCTCTTGCCTCACATACCCTGGGTTCTTTGCCCCTCCTTGCTCTGGCTGGTGGAAAATTTTTATAAGTCCTGCTATTCATTTGGAAAAGATCAATCTACCCTTTCCCTCCTCTTCCCTGCATCATAGTCCACACCTCGGCTTCCAACATCTTGGATGGCCAGCAGCAGAGGGGCCACTAGGGTTTGTGACACCCGGTACAAGAGATCATTGCATCATTCTGTACTGGTCCATACAGAATAAATGAGAATATCATACGCACAGTCTGAATGAAGAGGCATCGCTAGGGTTGGTGTAACCCTCATCAACTTAATTTATCTTAATAGATAACAATAACTAACAAATCAGTAACTAACAAAAAAAAGTGGTCAACTGGATGACAGTCACACAACTGAATAGGAGTTCTGGTATTAGCTCTGATCCATGGAGATGATTGACTCCTATTTACACCTGATTGGTTCTCTGCTGTGTCATAATAGCACCTCATTGACTCTCAGGACAATCAGTCTTTTTGTTCAGTTTTGAGTTTTAAAAAATCCACATTTTGTGACATAAGGCAGTTGTGTTTTCCTTTTCTGCTTAAAAGGCCACACCATTTGACAGAATACAGAAAATTCAACATGGTTTGTTTTGGTACATTCTGCATGAAATGACCTTCCCAATGGTGGTATTATTTATAAACACAAATTTTCCAAAATGTTTCCAAAACTGTGGCCACTAATGGTGTTAACCCCCCCCTCCCCAAGTATGTCACTCAGTGTGGTCTGCATCCCACGTACCTCTAGTGATGTCACTGGATGAGCTAGAAAGGTTCTGAAGCTACCCAGGGTTCCATTCTTACACAAAATCATGGGTCCGGCAGAGGGAATCACAATCCCCTCCATGAGTAGCACAGCCATCTGAAACAAAAGTATCTCTGAGACTGAAATTCTAACCACACTCTCCTGAGAGTAAGCCCCATTGAACAAAATAGGACTTACTTCTGAGTAGACCTGGTTAGGACTGTCTCTCTCCTGCTTATGTAGTCCTACTGAATGCCCTCCTTTTTCTCTGTTAAACTCTGCCTACCACAATCGAACAATAGCTGCATGTTTTCCACCCTTAAAACCTCCATTTAGCTGTGAGCAGACTTCATCGTCCTCCACTCCCTGTTTTGACATCCATTCTGAATGCAAAAGTAAAATTAAGCATATAATTACCTCATTTGCCAGGAAGAGAAATCCCTGGTCAGATTGTATTCCTTCATTTATCACCTTGTGAGGGTGGATGAGTCACTGCTTAAAAAAAAAAAAAATCCTATCAGCTGTATGCTTAATTTTTTTTTTAACCCACAAACTTATATTTCCTCATTAAAATTTAAGCATTAGCACATACCATAAATGTTGTGGAATCTTGGAGAGTTATTACGAGCTATTAAGCTGCCTAATAGTGTCATGAGTCCCCCACACGGTGTGAAGTTCCAAGGACAATTCTACCCACGTTTTGGCTTGCTTCGGAGGACAGATCACTGGAGGTTTGCGGTGTCTATTATACACAAACAGAACTGCTGAGTGCTGGATGGGTGTAAACAGCACACACTCCCATCTCTCACAGCAGTTCCCCAGAGAGACACCCCTGCGTCTCAAGGTGCCTTCCGTCCACAGCGCACTCTCAGCGCCTTCTTCACAATGACACCCTCTTAGAGGGAGGGGGTGGCAGGCGCTCCAGGGGGATTTGGTAGCTCTCTGTTGGCACAGACATGAATCTGCAAAGCAGCCCTTACCTTAGACTCAGATTTTTTAGCACCAGAACCCTCTTTTTAAAATGACACTCAAGACCCACCTAACTTTATGAAACTTTAAGAAAAGGAGATCTAGAAAGAAATAATATTTTAATTTACAAGTAATATCTATCTATCTATCTATCTATCTATCTATCTATCTATCTATCTATCTATCTATCTATCTATCTATCTATCTATCTATCTATCTATCTATCTATATGAGGGAAAAACCTTGATGCATTTCTTATAATGAGGCAGCCCTAATAAATAGCCTCAAGACTTGAGGGATTTAGTTCTGTCACCCAGCCTTCACCTGCCCCACTACTTACTGGACTTGGGGGGGGGGGCACACACACATACCCACACCAGAAAAAAGACCCTCAAACATTTATCTCCTTATATTTATAAAAGCTTGCAAACTGCAAGAGCCCAGCTGTTTACAGGACAATTAGCAGCTGCCTTGCCAACTGCAGGAGCTCAGCTATTTACAGGACAGGTAGCAGCTATCTGATTTTTGAACAACCTCAGGACTTGAGGCAATTAGGGTGCAATCCTAACCAACTTTCCAGCACTGGCATAGCTGTGCCAGTGGAGCATGTGCTGCATCCTGCAGTTGTGGGGCAGTCATGGAGGCCTCCTCAAGATAAGGCAATGTTTGTTCCCTTACCTCTGAGTTGCACTGCCCTTATGTCAGTGCTGGAAAGTGAGCTAGGATTGCAGCGCGAGTGATCTAATCTTTCCATCACCCCTGTTTTCAATGGAGGCTCTGCAGGACCCACCAAAAATCAGGTCCTGACCCAGAGTTTGAGAAACTCTGCCTTTAGTCATTTGGAGAAGCCGCCTGAGAATGGCTACCACCTCGTCTCATGCAACTCTCTCTGTAGTGATATTGCATATGCATCACCAGTTGACCCAAGAGTTTCATTCTCTTTGCCACCATTTGGGAGGTGAGAATGCTCTGCTGTGAGATCCTGGGTAATGTCTGTTTTGTCCCCTCCTATAATGAAGCCCATCTCCCTCCTTCCCGGTCCGCAATCACTATTGATTCTGCCTTGACACCTCCGTTTGTTTCCTGTCGGCTCAAGCACTCTACCCTCATCTCGGCGGGCACTTTCCGCTCACTTATCTGTAATTTCCTCTTCTCGTCCTCCCTGCTGCAGTCATTCTTTCCCATTTGCTGCAATGCCTCCGGGGTTTTTATATTAGCTCAGTGATGCTCTCTCATCAGCTTGTCCTTGATGGGTTTTGGCTGGCAACGACAGTGATGGGAAGAGACAGGGAGACGGGACAAGGGGCAGGTCCTGCCCTTTGCCACGGTGCGCTGTTGGCATGCCATCTTTGCGTTGGGACTGTAGTTTTGAGCAAGATTTATCTGTGCGGCATTGTCAGATGACAGCCCAGGGCGACGCCTTCTCCCCAGAACGAGACGTGGGTGAAACCCTTCTGAGAAATTGCACTCGTCAGAACTTCTTAAAACTTCCCTTGAAATCCCTGTGGCAGGCCGACCAAGAACTCGTCCAATTTGCTGTGGATGGAGCTCTAGACAGAACTGTGGAGCAGTTGTTTTTCAAAGAAATCCCCAGTGGCAACAGAGGCATCCTGGGACAGGAAAACAAATGCAAGACAGCCCTGTGGGAAAGCAGGAAAAGACTTCAGTGATCTGGTTGTTATTTGAGTCTGACTTTCGCCAAAGTTTAGCTAACCCAAATTAGACCATTTTTGGCTGACATTGTAATGGTCCCTGAGCCAACCTTTTGTTTTGCCCAAGTCCCCTCTCCAAACTTCCCAGAGAAGTTAGGTTCTCTTTGAAGCTAATTAGTTCCCCTTTTCACTCAAAATAGCCCTAATCCTGCAAAAAGCACTGGTGGGCCCCGCCACTAGGGTAGCCCACCTGTTCAGGATGCAATCCTAACCAACTTTCCAGCACTGGCATAGCTGTGCCAGTGGGGCATGTGCTGCATCCTGCAGTTGGGGGGCAGTCACAGAGGCCTCCTCAAGGTAAGGCAATGTTTGTTCCCTTACCTCGGAGTTGCATTGCCCTTTTGTCAGTGCTGGAAAGTGGGTTAGGATTGCAGCCTCAGTCTGCAGAGTTTCTCCTTCCTCCAGCTGCTGCATCAACACCTTAATTCCTGGCAGTTCCTGGGCGTGGCAGCTGCACACTGGTCTCCGGCATCTCCAGTTGTCTCCGTTCATTCAGTCCATCAGTCAGTCCATTTAGTCAGTCTGTCCTCTTTGCTCTAAGCTCCTTCCATCAGCTCTCTCAATCTCTCCAACTTCCTTCCTTCTACACCCACCCACAAACTCTCCCTGCTCCAGGTGCTGCTTATATCCCTGAGGACCTTGTTGCCTCTTGTGTTTGCAGCTCTGCAGCATGCTTACTGTTAAGGCCTAGGCTTTAACCCCATGCTTTAACCCCAGGCCAGGTAGCCTGCCTGTTCTAGCTCAGGTTAGGATTGGGCTGCCCACATCAGAACTAGGACTGAATCAAAAAGGGAGACCTTTTTTTCTTTTTTTCTTTTTTTTTTGCAAAACCTCCCTGTGAAGAGTGAAAAGGGCACATCACCTCCACTCCTCGATCCAGAGACTGAATTTGGGAGGGGACACAGGGAAAGTGCTGATGCCCCTTCTCACAAAGTCAGTTAGAATTGGAAGGAAAGCTCCAGAAAGGCATTGCACCCCTTGACAGACAGTTCATTACTATAGACTCTCGAATCAGGGCCACAGAACCAGGAAGAGTTTTTCAGCAATTTTCAATTGCTGTGCTCCAAACCCCCATGGCACATGTGTGAACCTTTTGTGGTGCACTGATGTGCCACAGCACATTGGTTGAAAATCACTGGTGTAGACAATACTGACATGACCGAGCCAACGCAGGTGTCTCTGTTTCAGCCAGATCCCAAAGGATCTCCTCTATGGAGAACTCGTGCAGGGAAAGCACCGTACAGGTAGCCCACAGCTGCGATACAAGGACATCTGCAAGAGGGATCTGAAGGCCTTAGGAGTGGACCTCAACAAGTGGGAAACCCTGTCCTCTGAGCGACCCACTTAAAGGCAGGCTGTGCAGCATGGCCTTTCCCAGTTTGAAGAGACACTTGGCCAACAGTCTGAGGCAAAGAGGCAAAGAAGGAAGGCCCATAGCCAGGGAGACAGACCAGATACAGACTGCACTTGCTCCCGGTGTGGAAGAGACTGTCACTCCCGAATTGGCCTTTTCAGCCACACTAGATGCTGTGCCAGAACCACCATTCAGAGCACGATACCAGAGTCTTTTGAGACTAAAGGTTGCCTACCAAGACAATACTGAGCTAGATGGACCAATGGTTGACAGAAGCCCCCTTCATATGTTCACATTTGCTTGGGATGGCACCTTATGTGAGAAACTTGGAGGCTTGTCTTGTTTTTTGTCACTGAGGAAACCGGCAGTTTCCAAAGACGACATGTTTTTCAAAGCTTTTTCATAAAAGCATGCCACAGCATCCTTGCCTTGGAAGATGAATGCCTGTTCCATGCAGATATATCCACCCCCTTTGGGCCTTATGGGTGTTGTGGGGGGGGGGAAGGAAAAAAAGAGCATAATCAGTCTTGGGAGCTTCATCTCTCTGTATATTAAATTAATTTGCAAGCAGGGCTGAGGTGGGAGGAAGTAATTACAGCCTGGAATGTCAAGAGCCCACAGCGGTGGCGACGTGAGGCGATTCCTCGTGCCAAGCCAGAAGTAAGGCCTCGCTGTCCCCGTACATTTCGTCGCGGGATTATTTCCTGTGTCACTCTGCATTAAGGCCGAGCTCTCTCCGGAGTAACAGGCTGCTGTGCCAGCTCTCCTGGGCTGCGTTTTGCACAGAAAGTGTGACTCGGATGTGCTAAAAGGCAGGATGCAGTGGGCGGGGGGGGGGAGAGGACTCTGGAAGACAGCATGGGAGTTGAAAGCCTCTTTGGGAGGTTTCTGGGTGTACTACTTGAAGGAGGACATAGCCAGTACAGCAAATCATGAAGGGCAAATGAATACCAGGGGCCAGACCCCCAGGGTAGGGTCTATCACGCCCTTCCATTTTACCTTTGTTACCAGAAAAACAAGAACAGAAGAAGAGCCCTGATGGATCCAGGCAAAGGCCCATCTAATCCAGCTTCCTGTATCTCACAGTGGCCCACCATATGCCTCAGAGAACACGCAAGACAAGACAACTTCATTCTGTTGCCACCTCCTCAAATCCGGCATTCATAGATAGTCTACTTCTAAAACCAGGAGGTTGCACATACCCATCAAAGCTTTTAAGCTGTTTTCCTCCATCAGTTCTGTCCAATTCCCTTTGAAAGGCATCTAGACCAGATGCCATCACCACATCCTGCTGCAAGGAGTCCTGGGCTGGGGGCAGTGGCTCCCAACTACCCAACCTCTTTCCTATGGCCGCATTTCTAAAATACAAAGGGGAAGAGAGCGGAATAGCAAGGAAATGAGCACTAAACCCTAGGTGCTACTGCCCTGGAGCAATGTGCAGTCTCTGGATGCTCCCCTCTACCACCACATGGTTGAGATGGTGGTAAGAAAGCACCAGGGGAATGCAGTGTCAGAGTTGAACGTCAAGTCAAGTCAAGTTGGCAACCTTCAGTCTCGGAAGACTCTGGTATCACGCTCTGAATGGTGGTTCTGGAACAGCGTCTAGTGTGGCTGAAAAGGCCGATTCGGGAGTGACAATCCCTTCCACACTGGGAGCAAGTGCAGTCTGTCCCTGGTCTGTCTCCCTGGCTATGGGCCTTCCTTCTTTGCCTCTTTGCCTCAGTCTGTTGGCCAAGTGTCTCTTCAAACTGGGAAAGGCCATGTTGCACAGCCTGCCTCCAAGCGGGACGCTCAGAGGCCAGGGTTTCCCACTTGTTGAGGTCCACTCCTAAGGCCTTCAGATCCCTCTTGCAGATGTCCTTGTATCGCAGCTGTGGTCTACCTGTAGGGCGCTTTCCTTGCACGAGTTCTCCATAGAGGAGATCCTTTGGGATCCGGCCATCATCCATTCTCACAACATGACTGAGTCAACGCAGGCGTCTCTGTTTCAGCAGTGCATACATGCTAGGGATTCCAGCTCGTTCCAGGACTGTGTTGTTTGGAACTTTGTCCTGCCAGGTGATCCTGAGGATGCGCCGGAGGCAGCGCATGTGGAAAGCGTTCAGTTTCCTCTCCTGTTGTGAGCGAAGAGTCCATGACTTGCTGCACTAGGGGAATGCAGTGCCAGAGTTGAACGTGTAGGTTCATAATCCCACCTCTTTCTTCCTCATCTCATATGTTATGGAGACCCAATTCCTTCCTCCCTCTCACCCTCCCAATACATGAGCTTGTCTTTCAGGTCCTTTTAATGGTGGGAAAACTTGTGTTTGCCTCCTGTTTTATTGGTTTTTATTTTTTTTTTTTTTAAGTTGGGAAAGGCAAGACACCTTGAAGGCCTCCTACTGGAGGGGGGAAAAAAGCAGGTTATAAATTTTTTACATACATAAATGAATGCAGTATAGTTCAGCTACATCTTCCTGGGACAAGCTATGGAATCACCAATGGAGAATGAAGACAAGGCCAACTTGAGGGCTTTGTGAATCATGAAAAAAACAGCCACCCTCCCAGACAGAGCTGAACCAATTCACCCTCCTTGGTTGGCAACCTTCAGTCTCGAAAGACTATGGTATAAGCCTACAGCACCCGGTATTCCCAGGCGGTCTCCCATTCAAGTACTAACCAGGCCTGACCCTGCTTAGCTTCGGAGATCAGACCAGATCGGGAGATAGTGTTCAGTATAGGGAGATGGTTGGCAACCTTCAGTCTTGAAAGACTATGGTATAAGCCTACAGCACCCGGTATTCCCAGGTGGTCTCCCATCCAAGTACTAACCAGGCCTGACTCTGCTTAGCTTCCAAGATCAGACGGGATCTGAGTCAACCCCTCCCCCAGTCTGTGGAGCCCGGCCTTGGTTCCATCCTCCCAACCCACTAAGTCCAGGGCTTGCCTCCCATGCCTTTCCTCCCTGATCCATTGACTGGTATCCCTGTGGCCTTGATGAATTATGACCAGCGCATACCCTGAGCCTTCCGCCCTCTTGTTGCCATTGCTGCTGCTTCCATTTGCCTACCTATTGTCACCCTTTGTGAGGTGTACAATGTGACACTGACATGGGCCTTGGTAGATTCCCATGTTCTGTTGGATTTTTGTGTTGCTCGTGGATGGGAAAAAGGCACGTTTGTGCGAGTGCACCTCTGTGACGCACTCCCCTCTTGCAGTCCTCATCATGCTATTTCTCTAGTTTTCCAAGAACAGTGGAGCTTTTGGGTTTACCAGGAAAAAAAAAAAAGTGCTCATTGCAAAATTGGCAATTATTATTTTTTTCTAGCTGCTTCTGAAACCACTTTGGAGACCATATTAGTTTCTTTTTAAAAATAAAAAATAAACAAAATACGAGGCTTACGAGTCCACTTTGATTCTTGCAAGAATAAATTAGACTCATTATCTTTTAAATGTCTAACTTGCAGAGAAAAATCCAAGCATGGGCTGGGGACCAAAAAAAAAAAAATTACAAAATAATGAGATGCAACATTAAGGACTCTTGAAACTGAGGAGGGGAGCGAACAGTGGCATAACTAGAGGGGGTGCAGAGCACTACATATTGCAGGGAGCTTCAGTATAGCCTGAAAGCGGCCCCCTCTCCTCCCCCTTCCCTTAGAAGTCATTCTGGACAGTGGGAGCAAAATGGAGCTGAATGCAGGGAGGCAGGGAGGTGAATACCCCTCCCGGAATAGCTCCGAAGGGGAGGGGGAGGGTCCCCTTGCAGGTCAAGCTGAGGCTCCCTGCAAAACTTAGTGCTTTGCACCCCCTCAGCTATGGTGCTGGGAGTGGGTGTGGGAGTAAATGATAATGTCATTCCTCTACAGGAGAGTAAAGGCAAACACTGGTGTTGAGATGAGCGACCAATGTCCAGCGGAGACAGGGCTTGTGCAAACCAATCACCATTGCAAATGGTAAGAACATAAGAAGAGCCCCGCTGGATCAGACCAAAGGCCCATCTAGTCCAACTTCCTGTATCTCACAGCGACCCACCAAATGCCCCAGGGAGCACACCAGATAACAAGAGACCTGCAAGGCTTCCTGGGAATTGTAGTTAAGAGCATAAGAACAGCCCCACTGGATCAGGCCATAGGCCCATCTAGTCCAGCTTCCTGTATCTCACAGCGGCCCACCAAATGCCCCAGGGAGCACACCAGATAACAAGAGACCTGCAAGGCTTCCTGGGAATTGTAGTTAAGAGCATAAGCACAGCCCCACTGGATCAGGCCATAGGCCCATCTAGTCCAGCTTCCTGTATCTCACAGCGGCCCACCAAATGCCCCAGGGAGCACACCAGATAACAAGAGACCTGCAAGGCTTCCTGGGAATTGTAGTTAAGAACATAAGAACAGCCCCACTGGATCAGGCCATAGGCCCATCTAGTCCAACTTCCTGTATCTCACAGCGGCCCACCAAATGCCCCAGGGAGCACACCAGATAACAAGAGACCTGCAAGGCTTCCTGGGAATTGTAGTTAAGAACATAAGAACAGCCCCACTGGATCAGGCCATAGGCCCATCTAGTCCAACTTCCTGTATCTCACAGCGGCCCACCAAATGCCCCAGGGAGCACACCAGATAACAAGAGACCTGCAAGGCTTCCTGGGAATTGTAGTTAAGAGCATAAGAACAGCCCCACTGGATCAGGCCATGGGCCCATCTAGTCCAGCTTCCTGTATCTCACAGCAGCCCACCAAATGCCCCAGGGAGCACACCAGATAACAAGAGACCTGCAAGGCTTCCTGGGAATTGTAGTTAAGAACATAAGAACAGCCCCACTGGATCAGGCCATAGGCCCATCTAGTCCAGCTTCCTGTATCTCACATCGGCCCACCAAATGCGCCAGGGAGCACACCAGATAACAAGAGTCCTGCAAGGCATTCTGGGAATTGTAGTTTAAGAACATAAGAACAGCCCCGCTGGATCAGACCAAAGGCCCATCTAGTCCAACTTCCTGTATCTCACAGCGGCCCACCAAATGCCCCAGGGAGCACACAAGACAACAGATACAACCTGCGTCCTGCACCTGGCAATCAGAGGCAACCTGCTTCTAAAGCCAAGAGCTTGCGCGTACCTACTACGACTTGTAACCCATAATGAACTTTTCCTCCAGAAATTTGTCCAATCCCCTCTTCAAGGCAAGATGCCATCACTACTTCCTGTGGCAAAGAGTTCCACAAACTAATTACACACCGGTTAAAGAAATATTTTCTTCTGTCTGCCCTAACTCTCCCAACACTCAACTTTTGTGGCTGTCCCCTGGTTCTGGTGTTACGTAAGAGGGAAAAGAGCGTCTCTCTATCCACTCTGTCCATCCCCTGCATGATTTTGTATGTCTCAATCATGTCCCCCATTATGGTCATTGGCCATAATGGCTTCCTCTGTGTTCAGAGGCCACACAATTTCAAGCTCCGGTTGTGAGTTTCCTGAAGGCAGCTGGTTGATCACTGTAGGAAACAATGATGGACTAGACCAGTGGTTTCCAAACTTATTGCAGTCACAGCAGCCTGTCATGGCAGTACCATTGTCCAACTCTCCTGGGTGCTGCTATCTTGAATCTTGTGTAACTCGAGATACCAGATCGCATCGCTCTTGGGCACCACCATCTTGAATCACATAACATCTTGCACAATTCAAGATGGTAGTGCCTGGGAGAGCCCATAAGAAGAGGCCATTGGGGGTATTCTATGGCATCCCTGAGCAGGAGTTTGCTGTGGCAACCCTAGGGTGCCTTGGGAACCACTGGACTAGACTGCCCTTTGGTCTGATCCAGCAGGGCTTTCTTAGGCATTCCAATGGTGGTGAGGGATGAGAGCAAACGTTGTTTAAGATACGGCATGTGTGCCGTGAGGGGGGGGCAGCCCAGGAGCCCCTTTCCAATCAGAAATCAACTTGTATTATTAAATCATTTAAAGGATTTTTTAAGCTCAGGATTTCTCTGATAAAAGCTCTCCAGCTTGTATTGTTTTAGTTAATCACGAAAAAGGTAAAATTCAAACATCCAAAGCAATATAATGTTTTTTCCTCTTTTTTTTTTAAAGCAAAAAACAATAAAACAGCAGTAAGAGCAGAGGAACAGCAGGAGTAAAATGAGCCATTCATTAAAACGGCAGGAAATTGTGTTGCTTTCACCTGTTGCCAGGAAACAAGCTAATAAAATTGGTGCCAGCAGCCAAACATGTCTGGGGAGGAGCATTCTATAACCAGGGTGCCACACCCAAAAAGGCCCTGTCTTTAGTGGCCGCCCACGGAAGTTCAGTTCTGAAAGTAGCTTCTGATGCCTGTTAATGAGTGGCCAGCAATGGTGTAGCTAGAGGGGGGTGCAAAGCACTAAGTTTTGCAGGGAGCCTCACCGTGGTGTGCAAGTGGGCCCTCCTCCTCTCCTTTGGAGCCATTCCGGGCCCTGAGAGCAAAATGGATGCCTCTGTTCTGCTCTTGCTCCTGTTTCGCCCCCTCCAAAGGGGAGGGGGAAAAGCTGCTTGCGTGCCACGGTGAGGATCCCTGAAAAACTTAATGCTTTGCACCTCCTCTAGTGACACCACCGCTGGCCAGTTTTATGCAGACGATACTGCTCTGCTGACCAGCCGAAGACCGTCCACTAGAATTCTAGCAATTGCTCCAAACTTGGCCAGTCGAGAGCCCTTGTACTGCTTGCCAATCAGGTTGCACATCCTGTGCCTATCAGTGTGCCCAATCTCTGTACCACCAGGTCTCCATGGGAAGGTGATAGTCCATACAACGTAGCCATTTCTCTCTCTGTTTCTCCCTAGGCTTCAATAGGATTTGGCAGGTTCTCCCTCCCTGCATCCCTCTGCTCCAGCACCTCTTCATTCTCCTGCATTTCACTCTCGCTTGGACACGTCTGACCACTCTGATGCCTAAAACAAAACAAAAACTTTAAGCCTCTGGCGGCTGCGGGAGAGCCCAAGCAATTATGGAGGTGTTTAAGGCAATCGCTGTAAAAGGTTACCTTTAATGTCAGTGGGATGATTTTTCATCTTGATGGATTTACCAGCCAAGTCAAGGTCCAAAGGATGCCTGAGGGATACCCAGGAAGAATAGCATTTGCCACTGGAATTCTGGGAACCCAACTGTAACACAATACAAAGCTCCAGATGACTTTTTTTTTTTTTGCTTCTACTGAAGCAAAGCTGTGAAGGAATCACCCAATACAGTCTGGCTGGGGGGATGTAGACTGTGAATTGGGCAGTGATGGGAAGAGGGGCTCCCAAATCTCTGTGACAAGGCCTGACCTGAGTCTTTATAGGCTGATCAGTGGTGTCACTAGGCTTAGAGTCACCCAGTGCCCCAACGGTATCACCCCCATGGCCCCACCCCTTCCAGTCTTGCTCCAACCCCATTTGCGAACCAGCCGCTCATCTTTGCATTCCTGGGCTAGCTCTCTGCCGTGCACCTCCAGTGTCAATCCTCCAGGTGGTGTCACCCAGTGTTGTCCACACACCCCTTGCACCCAGCTAGTGACACCAATGCACCGTACTCACTCTGGCCTTCTGGTGAGGAGGTGCCTGCTTCCACCATCTCCACTACGTGGCTTTGTTCAACAGTTTAGGGAGCGGATCTGTGGCTCGAGTAACCAAAATGTGAAGCTGAGCAGGATAAAGCATTGCACCAGCAACAGCTAGACAGCAACCAGAGCATCCGCAGGTCCATGCTCTGGTGTAGGTCCATGATTCCTTCTCCTGAGGACAGGTTAGTAATAGAGAGATCCACACAGGCTCTGCACCTTCTAGTCTGGGTATCAGTTCAAATTCATTGCAAGCTCTGCTCCTGGAGTGATGGGAAGGTCTTTGTTGGGTGTATGGGACCAAGTAAAGGGTAGGACTGCAGGCCAGGTGACACAGTGGCGCCACGGAACTCAAGCTGCCATGTTTGCAATGGAAACAGAGTCCTGGAGATGCAGGAGGTTTGATGCCAGAGCCTGACAGTGGCTTGAGACACACATAGCGCCTTACAGGGTCTAATCCAAGCTCTGCACTGGGGGATTTTTTGCAAACCATTTAGAAAAGGCCCTGTTTTCTCTGTGAAGCTGAGCTGACTAACACGAGCTAATCAGATATTCAGCCCGCGTTCTTAATTCTCAGTTGTGCCATGGAAATTAGGATAGCATTTGCAAACCTCCGGTTGTGTATTGCAGAGGTGCTTCTCTCTCTCACTCTCTCTATTATTTATTTATTTATTTTTGTTATTTCGCAAATGTACGATTTCTCGTTTGTTAGGATTTTATTCAATATTCATTCATTAATCGCTCCATGCGGTAGAACCACATTAACTGACAGACTTGTGGGACGGGGGAATCTGTTGAATAATCCAATTTCCAAATCCCTCGCGTGGCTAATGTTAGTCAACCGTTTAGAGATGTCAGCAGTAAACTTGGTTAAGACTAAAGAGCTGCTCCACATTACATGGATAAACAGCTGATTAGCTGGGAATGGGATCTAATTTTCAGCCAGAAGTGAGCACAAGTCAATGTCGCATAGCCGTATTCAGGACGACTGGAGCTACAGGAGACCGAATAAGAGAACGGTCCATGTTGCTCGACAGTCTTCAACAAAACCGAGAGCACATCAATCCCAAGAGCGGGTGGCTCTGTGTGTGCAGAACTTCAGAGGGCAGAGTCCTGGCCCCAAAGCTCAACAGCTTCCGTCATAGTCTCCGGCCCACTTTTTGATGTTCCAAAAAGTAGCTTAAGTACATCCAAAGATGTAGCTTATCTCATCATTAGCATGACCTGCGTGAGCAGGTTGGACCTCTCATTGCCACTGCGTGGTCTATCACTGGGAACGTGTTTGCCTCTGTCCCACAGAATGCCCCAGCAGGAATTGGTACTAGTCTGTTACCCTCTACACCAGGGTCCTTTCAGGGTCCTTTCATGCTTTCCACAGGGCTGTCTATGGTTGCCACCCTCCTGGTGGCATCTGAGCTTTTTTAACTCAGAGCTTTTAAAAGTCTTTTCTGGTTGGTCCAAAGATATCCATACTTTGGTGCCAGCGGAATTGCACCACTTCTGACCCAGCTACCCACACATTCAGAAAACTTGTGGACCAACTGGGAAGTATAAGCAATACAGGTGACTGGACCTGATAGTTACCAGACCTCACTAAGAAGACAAGGACTTCTAATTCCCAATTGTCTTGGAATGCCCATCACTTCCTTTTCCAATCTGGACAGAGCAAAATAAGCTGTCATCAGAAAATGCCCATGCTTCAGGGACTCCTAAAGAGTTCTAATCATATAGTCCTATGCATGTTTGTAATGCAGGGAGGTGAGTCCACATCCTGAACCATGACCTGTGTTTTCTTCAGGCTGATCGTCAGTCCAAAATCTTGGCAGGCCTTGCTAAAACAATCCATGAGTTGCTGGAGATCTTTGGCAAAGTGGGTAGTGACAGCTGCATCGTCGGCAAAGAGGAAGTCACGCAGACATTTCAGCTGGACTTTGGACTTTGCTCTCAGTCTGGAGAGGTTGAAGAGCTTTCCGTCTGATCTGGTCCGGAGATAGACGCCTTCTGTTGCGGTTCCAAAGGCATGCTTTAGCAGGACAGCGAAGAAAATCCCAAACAAGGTTGGCGCAAGAACACAGCCCTGCTTCACTCCGCTTCGGATGTCAAAGGGGTCTGATGTGGAGCCATCGAAGACAACAGTGCCCTTCATGTCCTTGTGGAAAGATCTGATGATGCTGAGGAGCCTGGGTGGACATCCGATCTTGGGGAGGATCTTGAAGAGGCCGTCCCTGCTGACTAGGTCGAAAGCCTTCGTGAGATCTATGAAGGCTATAAAGAGTGGCTGTCGTTGTTCCCTGCATTTCTCCTGCAGTTGTCTAAGGGAGAATACTATATCAGTGGTGGACCTGTTGGCTCAGAATCCGCAGTGCGATTCTGGATAGATGCTCTCTGCAAGTACCTGGAGCCTCTTTAGTGCAACTCGGGCAATCAGCTTTCCTACTACTATGTATCTCCTCTTTTCCAGGTGGTGCCAAACTAGCCCAGGCATAGTGATGATTAGAAATTGCTGCTTTATGTTGTCCTACCTGGAACATGGCTGACCTCTTTGGTCTAGATATGGCAAAAAGTGTTGGCGAGGAGGTGGTCCAAACCATTGCTCTGATTTTTACTTAATCTTGTCACATGTTCTGTTCCAGATGGGAGAATTTCACTGCCTCCCACCTTCTGCTACTGATGGAAGAGACCAAGAACAACGGCTGCTGAGAAATAATTTTTTTTAAAGGCTTTTCTGCAGAGATAACAACAGTTGAAAGAAAAATGAAACCATACCTCAGATCTCCACAATTACTAAATGCCAGGAGTCTTTTTTTTTTCTTCTCCCAGAGGTTGGAGGCCCCTTCTGGCCTCACTGCCTACTTTAGAGAAGGAATGAAATGGGGGAAAGTAGGTGAGAGCGAGTGAAGCTGTTTGAGTGTCATCTATATCAAAGGGTCTTTTTTTGTGTGATAGGCAGACAAGCTGGAGAGGAACAGACGCTCCTTTGGAGAGAAGGCAATGTAATTCTAAATGCTCAGAGCCAGGAGATTTATTGATATAATAAGATCACGCTTCTAAAAGGTGGAATGCAGGAAGAATTCAAATGGAAGAGACAAAAAGAGATGGGATGGGGACTGGAGGGAGAAATGCATTGGAAGACAAAAGACCAAGGGAGTGGAGGCGGTAATAAGGAGATGGTATCAGCTTCTCTGTAATTCAGGGCCAGATTGCAGGAAACTGCAGGAGAAAAAAGCAGATGTTCTAGTCACTAATGAATAGGTCTGACCCAAAAGTTCTTAGAGGGTTTCTTGATTCAGTCTGATTTATTGATATGAGGTTTCCTTACCTGATTTCCTTGCAGCTCCTACCCTTGGCCAGAGTTGGTGGTGCTGCAAAGGCCGCCTCCATCCCTGACCTCTCCCAGGCCACAAGTTCCCCTAAAGCCTTAACCCCTTAAAAGTGGTTCTTTCTGAGCCAGGCACTCCTGAGGGATTGAACCTGCTACCAGTATCTCTTGCTCTCCAGTGCTTGCTCACTAGCGCAGAGAGAGCATAGAACTGGAAGTAGGAGAGAAGTGATGGGATTCCTGAGTCGAAGCCAGGAGCTGCTACTCTGCCATGCCCGTGTGTCTGTGGGAAGGGGGAATCAGGGCCAGGGAGAGAAAAGGGACCCATGACTCCATTGGATCAAGCAGCCTACTTGGATCTATCCAAAATCCTGAAATCCTAGGCTGCTTTCCAGACCTCCTATCACAGAGCTTGGATTCCCATTTGTAAACAGCAAACAGCAAGCACTAGAATACAGATTATTTTTCTCATCCTTCGTTGTAGTAAAAAAGCTCTACCCCATCAAAAAGCAGTTTTGCTTTCAGGGTGTGCGCAGGTGTGACTTTGGCACCCATGGATTTAACTCATCGTGGATGCCAGTGGATAACGAAGTTGCCATTTGTAAGTGCCTTTAAGTGTCCCAAAAGGGTCATTCCTTGCTCCTCCCAACATCATAAGAACATAAGAACATAAGAACAGCCCCACTGGATCAGGCCATAGGCCCACCTAGTCCAGCTTCGTGAATCTCACAGCGGCCCACCAAATGCCCCAGGGAGCACACCAGATAACAAGAGACCTCATCCTGGTGCCCTCCCTTGCATCTGGCCTTCTGACATAGCCCATTTCTAAAATCAGGAGGTTGCGCATACACATCATGGCTTGTACCCCGTAATGGATTTTTCCTCCAGAAACTTGTCCAATCCCCTTTTAAAGGCGTCCAGGCTAGACGCCATCACCACATCCTGTGGCAAGGAGTTCCACAGACCAACCACACGCTGAGTAAATAAATATTTTCTTTTGTCTGTTCTAACTCTCCCAACACTCAATTTTAGTGGATGTCCCCTGGTTCTGGTGTTATGTGAGAATGTAAAGAGCATCTCCCTATCCACTCTGTCCATCCCCTGCATAATTTTGTATGTCTCAATCATGTCCCCCCTCAGGCGTCTCTTTTCTAGGCTGAAGAGGCCCAAACGCCGTAGCCTTTCCTCATAAGGAAGGTGCCCCAGCCCCGTAATCGTCTTAGTCGCTCTCTTTTGCACCTTTTCCATTTCCACTATGTCTTTTTTGAGATGCGGTGACCAGAACTGGACACAATACTCCAGATGTGGCCTTACCATAGATTTGTACAACGGCATTATAATATGAGCCGTTTTGTTCTCAATACCCTTCCTAATGATCCCAAGCATAGAATTGGCCTTCTTCACTGCCGCCGCACATTCACCACCCCAGAATTCATCACAAACAACCTGGAAGTGCATCTTTTGAGCTATTTTTAGTCCCAAGAAGCTTGGAAACCATGCGATTTGACCGTATGAAGGTAAGTAATGCAATTTTGGTGCACTTTTTTTCCCAATTCTAAAGGCATTTAAATGGCGACCCCAGTATCCATGGATTTTGGCATCTGCAGGGGGTTCTGCAATGCAGGCCCCACAAATACCCAGGTTGGACAGGATAGCCAACCATTTGTTCTCCCCACCGACACTGAAGGGTTCAGTTGCTGCTCCAATCTCTATCCTGGGAAAGTTCTGAATCCTTTTCTGCTTAAAAGAAAGGAGAAAACTAACACACTCCTTTACAGGCCCAAGAGCAAAGCTCTTCCCACTCCTCCCCATTTTTAATGGGGGGCTCCTTTTCCACTATCCTCCCTGTGCACTGTGTTTTGACAAATCTCGCTTGCAGGTGCAGCCGACCACGCCTCTTGGCCCAAATCCGCACAGGTGACAGGAGTGAGATATTTCTCTCCTGCAAGGAACTGCCTGTAGTCACATTCTCTGCCTTTGTTTTCTTCCACCAGGCTGCACTGGAGGGGAATTCTCTGCCTGGCGAGAGTCTGTAATTTATGGAGACATCCCCTGCGGAGTAATAATAACCCTTGGGTAGATCAGGAGATGGCTAAAAAAAGTGACGGGGAAGTAGGAGATCTCCAGGCTCCTGTTTCTCTCCTCCCCCCTTTGCCATTGTTAATATTCATGAGTGCTCCCAGCAGGAGAGCAAAAAATGTTCTACTCCTAAATCTCACTGCTTTATAGAAGTCTAATTACATTCTTTGGTGGGAAGGGAGTGATGACCTTCAGAGCTAGAGTTTCTATATGCAATGCCATGGCCTAGAGTCTTCCCTTCGATCATAACTCTCTCGCCCAACGATGTACTGGTAAAAGTCTGGGGTCCCAGTCTTGTGGCTGAAGTGATTAAGTAAAGGCAAAACAAGAACTACAATGGACCCCCCCACACACACACACACCTGTAGTCTTGCCTTCCACGGACTTGAGGATTTGGTTGCCTTCAGTTTACCTTGTCAGCAAACGGGCAGAGAGAATATAAGCCTGAGATGCCTGATAAATTTCTTGCCAAGAGGTGGATTTTGATATACTACATGTGTAGAGAACTGAACAAATTCAATCAATTTCTGGCCAGTGCTAATTGAGACCCAAACATGAAATGCAGGAGGTGGGGAGATTGTGCAAGAGAGTAATAACTGAGGCAGACAATAACTCTGGAGAGCAAGGTCAATTAAGCACTTAGAACAATTTGAAAGCTTAATTGGAGATCATATAATCATGGTTTTATTGTCTCCAGTGGTGGAGTTTCTCTTACCAGTGTGAGTGGAGTACCAGCAAAACATGGGAGGGGTTCAGTCATACATTGTTTGCTCTTCAATTCCCTAAATTTTGTCTATTGTTGATCACTTAAGCCATGATGTTAAGTATCTGCTGAAACAGAGACACCTGCATTGGCTCGGTCATGTCGTGAGAATGGATGATGGCCGGATCCCAAAGGATCTCCTCTATGGAGAACTCGTGCAAGGAAAGTGCCCTACAGGTAGACCACAGCTGCGATACAAGGACATCTGCAAGAGGGATCTGAAGGCCTTAGGAGTGGACCTCAACAAGTGGGAAACCCTGGCCACTGAGCGGCCCGCTTGGAGGCAGGCTGTGCAGCATGGCCTTTCCCAGTTTGAAGAGACACTTGGCCAACAGACTGAGGCAAAGAGGCAAAGAAGGAAGGCCCATAGCCAGGGAGACAGACCAGGGACAGACTGCACTTGCTCCCGGTGTGGAAGGGATTGTCACTCCCGAATTGGCCTTTTCAGCCACACTAGACGCTGTTCCAGAACCACCTTTCAGAGTGCAATACCATAGTCTTTCGAGACTGAAGGTTGCCAACAACTATCTGTCAACAACTGAATTAGGCAGGTTTTGAGATTTTTGCCCCCCCCCTTGCATCTGTTCTACTGAAGATGTGCTGTCACAGTTACAACATCAAAAGACAGTATTGTTGCTCAAATGTCATCAAATATTAGACAACATTGATGAAGGTTTACTGTCAATCAAGTTCTTGGTCCCAGCCCTGGAGTAATGGGAATATTAGAAAATGGTATGTGGGGCTAATGCACCATCAGCTTCCAAGCAGCGACTAGCTGATGTGCTAGTGGGAGCCTGGTCCTAATTGAAAGGATTCCTCCGCTACCAAGCAAGAACTGAACTATCACTTTGAGCTCATTGCCAAATGCCTGGTGGTTCAGGTTTGGTGGAGTGAGCATTATTGTAGAATGTTGCATTTGCTAAAATCCTGACTGTACTGGGAGAGGCTCCCTGTGCTGGACCTGGAGTGTAGTGAATGGTCCATAAATCATGTTCAAGGCTACTCAAGAGCTGGATTCCTGGCACAGAGGCCCATGCTGTCTCCTGGAGGGCAGATACAGCTTATGCACTGACGGATGAGGGTGACAGGACTGGACAGGGCAGACCAGCACAGGAGGTGGGAGAGGTTGAGGGAGGGCATTATGAAGGTGAGAAGGAGGTCTTTTAGACAGGGAAGGGCAAACTGGGAGGTGGATGGGCCTGGGAGGGGGTGGCGGCAGCGCATGCTGAATCTTAACCTCTATACGTGGCCTTTGATTTGTGCCAGCAAATTCACTGGTGCAGATCCAAGTGGCTCCATCGGGCAGGCTGCGGCTCAACATAGGGAAGGGGAAAAATATCCTCTTATACCAAGTTGTCCTCCTGCCACCTCCTATCCTGATCTGTGCTGGTTACCTGTTCCAGCACAGGTTAGCGGTGGGCTGTCAGTGGGTTACCTGGAAAGATGATCATCCTGGAGTATTATCTCAAGGGTTCCCTCAAGGTTCTCTAACCCCTTACCTTAGGGTTTTTGTTGTTGTTGTTTTGTTTTGTTTTTGTGAGGCTTACCCTGCAGATGCCTGATCTTGTCTGATCTCAGAAGCTAAGCAGGGTCAGGCCTGGTTAGTACTTGGATGGGAGACCGCCTGGGAATACCGGGTGCTGCAGGCTTATACCAAAACACATAGACGAACAGGCCTTGCTGAGGGAGAGTCAGCATGGCTTCTGTAAGGGTAAGTCTTGCCTCACAAACCTTATAGAATTCTTTGAAAAGGTCAACAGGCATGTGGATGCGGGAGAACCCGTGGACATTATATATCTGGACTTTCAGAAGGCGTTTGACACGGTCCCTCACCAAAGGCTACTGAAAAAGCTCCACAGTCAGGGAATTAGAGGACAGGTCCTCTCCTGGATTGAGAACTGGTTGGAGGCCAGGAAGCAGAGAGTGGGTGTCAATGGGCAATTTTCACAATGGAGAGAGGTGAAAAGCGGTGTGCCCCAAGGATCTGTCCTGGGACCGGTGCTTTTCAACCTCTTCATAAATGACCTGGAGACAGGGTTGAGCAGTGAAGTGGCTAAGTTTGCAGATGACACCAAACTTTTCCGAGTGGTAAAGACCAGAAGTGATTGTGAGGAGCTCCAGAAGGATCTCTCCAGACTGGCAGAATGGGCAGCAAAATGGCAGATGCGCTTCAATGTCAGTAAGTGTAAAGTCATGCACATTGGGGCAAAAAATCAAAACTTTAGATATAGGCTGATGGGTTCTGAGCTGTCTGTGACAGATCAGGAGAGAGATCTTGGGGTGGTGGTGGACAGGTCGATGAAAGTGTCGACCCAATGTGCGGCAGCAGTGAAGAAGGCCAATTCTATGCTTGGGATCATTAGGAAGGGTATTGAGAACAAAACGGTTAGTATTATAATGCCGTTGTACAAATCTATGGTAAGGCCACACCTGGAGTATTGTGTCCAGTTCTGGTCGCCGCATCTCAAAAAAGACATAGTGGAAATGGAAAAGGTGCAAAAGAGAGCGACTAAGATGATTACGGGGCTGGGGCACCTTCCTTATGAGGAAAGGCTACGGCATTTGGGCCTCTTCAGCCTAGAAAAGAGGCGCCTGAGGGGGGACATGATTGAGACATACAAAATTATGCAGGGGATGGACAGAATGGATAGGGAGATGCTCTTTACACTCTCACATAACACCAGAACCAGGGGACATCCACTAAAATTGAGTGTTGGGCGGGTTAGGACAGACAAGAGAAAATATTTCTTTACTCAGCGCGTGGTCGGTCTGTGGAACTCCTTGCCACAGGATGTGGTGCTGGCGTCTAGCCTAGACGCCTTTAAAAGGGGATTGGACGAGTTTCTGGAGGAAAAATCCATTATGGGGTACAAGCCATGATGTGTATGCGCAACCTCCTGATTTTAGAAATGGGTTAAGTCAGAATGCCAGATGTAGGGGAGAGCACCAGGATGAGGTCTCTTGTTATCTGGTGTGCTCCCTGGGGCATTTGGTGGGCCGCTGTGAGATACAGGAAGCTGGACTAGATGGGCCTATGGCCTGATCCAGTGGGGCTGTTCTTATGTTCTTATGTTCTTATGATCTCGGAAGCTAAGCAGGGTCAGGCCTGGTTAGTACTTGGATGGGAGACTGCCTGGGAATACCGGGTGCTGCAGGCTTATACCATGATCTCGGAAGCTAAGCAGGGTCAGGCCTGGTTAGTACTTGGATGGGAGACCGCCTGGGAATACCGGGTGCTGTAGGCTTATACCATAATCTTTCGAGACTGAAGGTTGCCAACCAGTGTGGTAAGGATCTCCCTCTGATGAGATGGTTCCATCAACACCAGTTCAGGATGCTTGCAGGTCCTGACAGATCTCAGAGATAGCCACAGTAGTCAGTATCAAGAGCAGAAGATACGAGTCCTTTGAATTGGCCAGACCCAGGATAAAAATCCTGTCTCATGACCTTCCCTGATCAACAGGGCTGTACGTTCCACCTGCTACAGTTCCTGTCTGAATGAATCTAAGAACCCAATCCTATCCAGCTTTCCAGCACCAAAGCAGCCTCAATGTAAGAGAACAAATGTTCCCTTATCTTGAGGAAGCCTCCATGACACCCCCCCCCCCTTCCCACTGCAGGATGCAGACGTGCCCTGTTGGAAAGTTGGATAGGATTGAGCCCTAAGGTCAGTAACCGACCACAGAGGCCCAATCTCAAATCGAAGATTTGGTCATGATTTGCCCCTCCCCCCAAATGTAAGTCACTCGCCCTGTTGCATTCTAAGTCCTGACACCCCAACCTCACTCCCTGCCCAGAAGTTGACCCTGCCCTCCTCTCAAGCTGCCGGATCAAGTTCACAGACCTCCCTGCACCTTCATCTGCAGTGACAGGTCACACTGGTGCCAGGTTTGGCACAAATTTAAGGTAATCAATAGCCAAGTTGCAGATTAAAGGGACCTGTTTGCCGCCATCAATCACTGCCATTTACACGGGCGGCTGTCAGGCAGCAAATGGAAAAAGAGATGATGTGAAACAATCCTGTCGGGAGGTTTTTAACACTCTTTACAAATTGCTGCAGTGAATAACTTGTTGCTTGTATTTATCCCTTTTCAAATTGTCTCTTCGCCGAAGTCATCCATCTTCATTCGTCACTGGAGGCCCAGGCTCCGCAAGCAGCCACCTCGCGATTTGTACACACGCTGTGAGGATGAGCCTCAGTGGTGGGGTCCCAATTAGTCCCTGGTGCCACACCAGAGAGGCAACGTGAAGTACGGAATGTGGAGTGTTTCATCTGTTTCAAACATCAGAATCTAGTTCAAAATAATGTGGGAGTTCCATGACTGAACATCCCAGGATCTTTGATTTAAAAAAAAACACAGTTGGGGAGATTGAGAGATAGCCATGGTTCAGGGGGAAGGAAAGAGTCAAGTCTCTTGACCCAAGTCCCATTCTCCCCAAGCTGCTATTGGTTGGCAACCTTCAGTCTCGAAAGACTATGGTATAAACCTACAGCACCTGGTATTCCCAGGTGGTCTCCCATCCAAGTACTAACCAGGCCTGACCCTGCTTAGCTTCCAAGATCAGACAAGATCAGGGGATAGTGTTCAGTATAGGGAGATGGTTGGCAACCTTCAGCCTCAAAAGACTACAATATAAGCCTACAGCACCCGGTATTCCCAGGCGGTCTCCCATCCAAGTACTAACCAGGCCTGACCCTGCTTAGCTTCCAAGATCAGATGAGATCAGGCATGTGCAGGGTAACAGAAGCTGCTATTGTGTTGTTGTTTTTATCCTGGAGGGAAAAACCTATGGTCACAAAAACCAAGAGATGCAAGGAAGTTACTAATGGCCCAACCCTATAGCTGGGGAGGAGGGCAGGAAGTCTGGTCTAGAGGGTAAAGCCTCCGTTAGCCCGAAGATAATATCAGAAGGTCGCCAGTTCGAGGACACCGTCAGCTCCCTGAACAGCTGAGAATGGCGAGACCTTGAAGCAGCTGACAAGCCCAGCTGAGCGATTCCATCTGCTCTTGGTGTGAGTAAGAAGCGTCTTGGCTGCCCTCCATGTGAGAGATGGAGCTGCTTGTCAGCCTGCTGGGAGAACTGGAGGCCAGAAGTGAGACCAAACCAGGAAGATCCATCTGAAATGTTGTGTGGTTCTTGAAAGAGAGAAACTTTATGATTGTAAAAAACCCCTTGAGGGATTTAGGAACGCCTGCCTATGTAAACCGCCTTGAATAAAGTCAGAGGAGTAATCCGATGACTAGAAAGGCGGTATATAAATACTTAGTTATTATAGTCCGCTAGCACTTGTGCAGCAGACACTGTTCTAATTGTCCTAAAAGTATAATAAAGCGCTTTGATGACTTTAGAGTAAACCTCTGGTGGGAAGGCCTGCACCACCCTACTGGTGCCAAATCCAGATTTATGGTCACTGGAGAAGGTAAGAGCTTCTCCATGTGATACAGGGGAACGGTGGAATGGAGGGAGGTTTTCAGGGTGGGGGACGGCAGGGATAGGGTAGTTCAGGCCTGGTAGGGGGGCTGGGAGTCCCATGTCCCAGGTCTGAGAGCCCGACATGGGGCTTCTCAGATTTGTACCAGTGATTTAGCTGATGCAGATCCAAGTAGCCCTATTGGGCGGGCTAGGGCTCAACTCAGGGTAAGGGAACAAATATTCCTATACTCTTAGGAGACCTTCGTCCTGCTCAATTTCTGCCCATTATACAGCATGGGCCATGTGTCCCCACTACTTTAGCACTGAATAGGATTGGGCTATAAGTGGTGAAGGGGTTGGAGTATAAGGCTCCAGAAAGTACCCCTTAAGACCTTGACCATTCTTTTGAGTCCGCAGCAGAACAGAAGATGTTAATCACATAGTTTGACCCTGCATATTTTTAAAAATGTAAATAATAGCCACAGAAGGAGGGAAAATCAGAATCAGGAGTGCGGAAGGGTTGAGAAGAGTCTTTAATGCTGGCCATAGCCTAATCCACATGCAGACTGGAGACCTCCATAGTTATCCACCTTGGTATAAAAGCTGCCCATGGCAGTTTCTGTTCAGGGCAAATAGCCATTGGAATAAAAATGCATGCATGCTGGGGGCAAAGGATAGAAGCCCCCTGCCATGGTCCTGATCCTGAATGAGCCCCACAGCTGCTATTTACATTCAAGAAAACGTGCAGGGCAGAACTGCATCCAGTTTGATCCCAAATTGAACTCCTTGCGGAACAACTTTTCTCCTGCCTTGGAACTCTCTCTGGTCTTGGTGACCCTGCTTCCAGACTTTGACACATTCCTCACTTCTTCCTACTTCACACACTGTTCATGGAAAGACCCGCAGAACACACCTAACCTCTTCCTGGTAGCCTCTAAAAATGGATAGGTTGCACAGTCTGCCCTTGCCCATGAGAAGACAGAAGTAAAGTTGATGAAAAACGTCTGCATTTTATTTTATTTTTAAAGAATATGGCCTTAGGTTACAACTGCAGTGGGTCATTTTCTATGTCCAATCATGCCTGCACTTTAGTGTTAGCTATGGATACAAGGTATTGAGGAGCTCAATCATGATTTGACGTTCATGATTTGGTAGGAAGTTGTAATAAAAGTTAAACAAAATAATCAAAATCCTGATTGGAATGTAATTAAAAGTTCTAATTAAAGTAGAAAGAGAGAGTGAGATTGCATGGATATCAAGGGTTGGGCTGGGGCTGAAAAGGAGGTTCCATGCTGCTTCTTTCCCATGTTTAAATGAAAATATTTGAATTGATCACGGATAAAGGGAAGATTGCAATGTTATTGTAAGCAGAATGCCGCAGTGGGGGTTCATTTACATGACCACCTACCACTGGTGATAACGGAACAGAGCCAGCTGTATTTGGGTTTAATTTCGTCAAACTGTTGGTCATTTCAACGCTCTCACTGTAGTCATTTTCCGCTCACACAGATGGAAATAACTACGCAGTGGTAAGTGGAGTTAATTGCTGCTGCTGCTCCACCCACTGTAATTAAGAAAGTTAGCTTTCAAGATGATTGATGTTGTTCTCATGAGGATGTTATTCCACTAGCACCAGAAGAAATTGTCATCTCAGTATGCCCTGCGATTGTCAAATAGGACTTTTGGTGCTTAATAACATCACCATCCCGGGCTCAAGTTGGTGTCATGGCTCAGAGAAGGATCTGATGACGCAGAGGAAATACGGGAAGGATAGAGTGGATAGAGAGATGCTCTTATCCCTCTCACACAACACCAGAACCAGGGACATGCACTCAAATTGAGTGTTGGGAGAGTTAGGACAGACAAAGGAAAACATTTCTTGACTCAGAGTGCAGTTGGTCTCTTGAACTCCTTGCCACAGGATGTGGTGAAGACACATGGCCTGGATGCCTTTGAAAGGGGTTTAGACAGATTTCTGGAGGAAAAATCCATCACAGGTTACAAGCTATTTTCTGATTTTGGAAATGGGTTATGTCAGAATGCCAGGTGCAGGGGAGGGCACCAGGATGCATGTCTCTTGTGTACTCCCTGGGGCATTTGGTGGGCCACTGTGAGCTACAGGAAGTTGGACTAGATGGGCCTGTGGCCTAATCCATCAGGGCTGTTCTTATGTTCTTAACCATCCCAAGAAGGTGTACCAGAAACCATTGATCTACCATGGGAGAGGGGGGATGTTTATACTGATCCAAAGGCACTGTGGTCTCTAGAGGCAAGAAATTCTTCCGTCATGGCATCCGCAACCCATTCACTGAATCACACCAAGAAACAACTTTGTCCACAATCTTTTCCTAGCTTGCACACACACACTTATGTGGGTGAAACAGAAAATTCGGACACCGACTGACTGCAATGGATACATCAGAAAAGGAGCTTCAGGATATTATTCATAAATTCATCCAGCGCAGTAGTCACTCAATGGAAGGCATGCTGATATCCTCTACGTACATAAACCGAATGATTGTGCAGTGGTGTTCCCAGAAGGGAGTTCATCACTATGTTTTGCAGGATGCCTCAACATGCCATGTAAGCTGTTCCTCCCCCTTGCCATCGGACCCATTCTGGGCGGTGAGAGCAACACGACAATGGGGGTGGGGTGGGCAGATGGGGTCCCAGGAGGGAGGTGGGATCAGCAGCGGGTCCCCAGTCTCTAGTTATTTACTTATGCATTGATTGATTGATTGATTGATTGATTGATTGATTGATTGATTGATTGAGGTTGTGGCATGAAAAAGGTTGAAGAGCACTGATGTAGTAAACCATTCTATGCTTGAAGAGGGTCTAAACACACAAAGTCCCAAGTTTTCCCCAGCCTTACAACCTGAATGCTCCTGGTTGAAGCATCAGAATCCTGGTTCAAGCACTGAGGTCTATTCAAAATTCCCATCCCAGAATGTCTTGTCTTCCATGACCAACTTATATTTCTCTGTGGCTCATCACCTCTCTCTCTCTCTCTCTCTCTCTCTCTCTCTCTCTCTCTCTCTCTCTCCCCACACACACACACACATCTCATCCTGAAAGTTAAATGTATCATTTCTCGCCCGTGAATTTTTCTCTCCCTCATTTACCAGCCTTATGACTGAATGCTTCAATTTATTCACTGTCCAATGTCTCGGAGCCACTACCTTCCTGTAATTTATGCCCTGTGCTGTCTGCTTTTATTTGGCTCGGCAACATATTCCAGGGATAGAGTTGCTGTGAAAGATGCTACACCAAATAAACTCGTATTATGCCATAAATCTCGGGCCAAGTTAAGGAATAAAGTGGCAAGCTGAAAGTGGAGGGCTTTGATAGGGCTCGCTTAGCATCGGCAGTGAAAAACTAATTCCTTGGGTGCAGGAACTGCTGAGCAAAACTCTATGGCTGAATTATGCAAGAGTTCAGGCTGGAGGTTCACTGTGGTCCCTTTCAACCTTGAAATCTATCAATCTGGAGAAAATATTATTCCCATTATGCGAGAATATGGAGTTCTTGACAGAGATCAGAAACTCAAGGCCAGGGGGAACTAATGGAGCTTCTAGAAACAGAGATTACGATCTCCATATTTACTGTTGAGGTGACCCCATTTAGCCTCAAATGCCTGATCCCAGTGCTGTTGGCCCCAGTGATATTTCGGCATTCAGGCCTCACAAAAGCAGTTGAGGAACATGAGAAATGGGTCTTGCTGTACTAAGGTGGGAACGAGCCTGACAGATGTGTGTGGCTGTTGGGCAAATGACACCCAGTACATCCAGAATGTGATTTTTAAATAGGCTGGCTGATCAGCAAAGGAAGTGTGACTGGGCTGGTTATCATCATGTTTTTAAAAAGAAATAAAACTATTTTTGGCCATTGTCATCACCTTTCTGGGCTTCAATTGAGCGAGTTTATAGCCAGCCTTGCGACTCCCTCCCTCAAGGGGACTTAATTCCTAGTGAAAACCACACACGTACCCAAGACTAAGCCTCACTATAGGACTTACTTCTGAGGAACTTTCATCGGCTAGGACTGCATATGTATTAAAACATGCCACTCTTTCAGATATACCAATTCTGAGATACTCTTTCAATAACTCAGGGTCAATTTAAATATCCCATAGGATCAATTCACCAAGTTTTTACTTGACTGTACCACTTTGGGCTGCAGATGGAAGCACTGGTGAAGCTAGAGGGGGTGCAAAGCACTAGGTTTTGCAGGGAGTCTTACCATGGCATGCAAGCAGCCCTCCCCTTCAGAGTCATTCCAAGCACGAGGAGCAAAACAGAGGTGTCCACCTCCATGCCTCCCTGCATTCACTTCCATTTTGAAGAATGAATTTTGATGAAGCATATTTTTACAGCTATATGGCTATAACAGCTGGCGACAGTTGTTATAAATATAAACAGTCATATATTTAGGTCATATATTTACCCCTGGGGGCTGGGGAATAAGAATAGGCCCTCAGTTTGACTGTACTTGTCATAAGAGGCGACTAAACAGCCACCGGGTAGATGGGACTCGTTAGCCTGGAAAGGCAGCTCATCTGAGAGAAGGAAAACTCTGATCCCAAACCTCCACTGCCTTGTGGCTACATCCAGTTATGGGAAAGGCTTCAGGAGTCAACCTCGAGGCAAAATCCGGAGCCGGAGTCCCTGAGGCAGTTCATGGCTGAACACAGTCACGTTCTGGCAACTCCTGCGACGCCGCTGGAACCAACCGTATTGGCCTCTGCCTTTCCATTGGACCATTTCAGCGACGTGGAGAGGGGGGATTTGCTGCGTGGGTAACAGCCTATCCTCCATACCTACTTTACCCAGGCTTTGCGCACTGGAGAGGACACTGTTCTAGAACCACCATTCAGAACGTGACACCATAGTCTTCCGAGACTGAAGGATGCCAACAACAATATTTAGGTATATGCAGGCCCTACTGATGACACCAGGGGGCAAGCACAACTAATCCCTACTAACAGACACTTATAAACCAGTCCCTCCCCAAATGACCAGGGCTAACGGCCAATTAATTGCTGCGTTGTTATCTTAACATTGACCCCAGGAGTATATTCTCATTGTGACCCAGCTGAACTCAATAGACTTTTGCCAAGCATGTTGATCTGGAGTCTTTCCAGGGTTGTCACCCCAGGTAGAGTTAAGATTTATCTTGGAATACTTTGCCTAGACGGTTGGTCAATCAAGGATGGATTTTAGGATTTCAGTGGATTAGGTCCTATGTTCTAGGCATCCTAGAAGCATAACCTTATATCAAGCTGAAGAGAAGCTTGAGAAATACACCCATATCATTGCCTTGGCACAAAGTTCTTGGGGTGCTGTCTGATGCACAGATCTCCTTTGTGCATACCTGCCCATATTTGTGTAGCATTGATATTTTCCGTAATTGACCGAGGACCCAATCCTATCCAACTTTCCAGCTCCAGTACAGCTGCAGTGCAACCCCTAGGTAAGGTAACAAATGTTCCCTTACCTTGTGGAGGCCTCCATAACTACCCTCCGACCACAGGGTGCAGCACAAACCCCATTGGCATGGCTACACCAGGAATGTTCGATAGTATTTGGCCATGCGTCACAGTCTGTTGTCAGTGAGGCTAGGACTGAAGGTGTACTGGCAGGTAGGCAGGCAGGCAGGCTTCCTTGGTGGGTCTTGCATGCTTCTGCCATGAGAGGAAGGAATGTGAATTTGGGGAGCTCTCCAGAGTGCTGAATGCAGTGACCAAAAACAAAGAAACAACATGCCAGCTTTTATTTATTTATTTATGCGGATATTTATATACCACCTTTCTTTGGTCGTCAGATTTCTCCTCAGACTTTAATCCAAGGCTGCTTACACAGGCAGGCTGTTCTAAACCCCCGTAGGGATCTTTACAATTGAACAGTTCCAGTCTTTCATAGAACTCCTCCTTCCAGCTGGATTCCTTCCCGGTCTGGCCTCTCTCTGGCCCTTTGCCTCCCACGCTCCACTTGACGGCAACTCCTCTCTGCCTCCGAGGGTCAGCTCATCAGTATACCATCGTGTCCTCAGTTCTCGGGTACTTCCAGTTGTTTCGAACTGGCAGCCTCAGATCTTCAGGCATACAAGGTGGCAGCTCTACCAACTAAGCCAGACTGCCTGCCCTTCAAGCCCATGATGGTGTTTGAATGCTGCCTGCTCCTACTTGCATTCTTAAGGACACCTGTAAGAAAACCTTACATCCAAAACATCTAAAGACAGATATATCTTGGTAATGTGTGAATGGTCATGGGCAGGTTTTCTGTATCTATGTGACCAGAAGGAGCAATGCTGGTCTGCGAACAGGTGTGCCTCAATCTGTGGCAGACCTCCCAAACCCGCACCCTGGGGCAAAGGTCTGCAATGGCACCCCCCATGAGATGCTGCCACCCCCTGCACACAAATCTGCCCCCCATTTACCTGAGGCTTACGCAGCCTAATGCGACTGTAGTCTGCATCGGGGAAGCTTTGGGGCTTCCCCAAGGCTTTAAACTGTGCCTCCAGAAAAATGGAAGCACAGTTTATGACCCCATCATGAGCTTCCGAAAGGCTTCCGTGGGGTCCTAAAGGCTCACGCCCTGGGCATTTGCCCCATCGTCTACAATGGGAGGTCCACCACTGGCCTGAATCTCAGAATTTCCACCTGAATATTCACACATCTATCACAAAGATGTGTGTCATCAGTTATATTCCAGTGACTTTCCAGCATATGCCTTAAGAATTCAAATTAGAAGGAAATAGTGAGGGAAATGTCCCCAGCCCTGATAATAAAGATTGCGTTTACTCTCTCTCTCTCTCTCTCTTTCTCTTTCTCTCTTTCTCTTTCTCTCTTTCTCTTTCTCTCTCTCTCTCTCTCTCTCTCTCTCTCTCTCTCTCTCTCTCTCTCTCTGCTGTAATGTGCTCTTAGACTTCTATGGTTACTCCATTCATTCAAGCAGCCCGTTGGCAATCCTGTCCTGGAAGTAAGGACATCACTGAGGAAGTGTTCACTGTGTCTGTCTGGGTATAAGACTTTTCTCTGGCTCTGTAGGTGCCCAAGTCCATTACTCACACCAGATCCTAGTGTCCCCCCACCCCCCCCAAGCCTGGAAGTCCTTCCTTACTGTACTTGTGTCTCATACAATCTCCATCACCTCTTCCCACCTATTTGCAGAGACTGTGTTCTGTTCTGCACCTTCCTTTCTCAAGTTCTTGATCTTGATAAGGTTGTGACGGAAGATTCCGCAGGGCTCATGGCCCCAAAATTCTTCACCTGAATAACATCAGCAGGATGCAATAAGGAACTTTCCAACAAGACTGCAAAATTACCTCTGGTCAGCAGAGGGAGCAGAGGTACCACCTTCAGAGGTCGCTCACATGGCATAGGTGGGCCTGATGTGTGAACGAAGGGATGCATAGCCTGCGTGGCAGGTGTTCAGCAAAGCCATCTGGAGTACAGGAGGATTCGCCTTACTTGATGGAGCGCCTGAGCTTGTCAGGGTTCTGGGTGATGCAGAGCAATATGGGGATTAGTTAAACCAGGACAAGGGATGCTTTGGACCAGCAGACCAGCACAAAGTAGCTGCGGTAGGGCTGCAAGACTTCACAACAGGAAGAAAAACAGGTGGTTTCTACCTTCTTTTCTGTGCCTTAGTGAAGATTGGAGGAGCAGGTTAAGGAATGGCACTAAACCGAGCCATCTTACTCCTCCTGCTGCTTTGGCCAAAAATGTGTATCTTGTGCAAGTAGGTACCAGGGGCTTAACAGTGTGCAGAAGTGATCGGGTTCATGCCTGCTCATAAGGATGTCATTGCTACCCTCTTGGCATCTTAAACTTTGGTAACAAGGCAAGGGAGGACCTCTGCTTGAGACTTTCACAAGCCAATGAGAGAAATTACTCGACTAGATGGACTCATGGCTTGACCTTTGGGGGGCAGTCCTGATGTCCCATCGACACTCAGGCATCCAGGTTCATCTCCATTCCAATCTCTTAGGACAGTGGTTCCCAAACTTTTTAGCACTGGGAACCACTTCTTTAAACAATACTCTATCGGGACCTACCTAGGTTGACCAGACTTTTAAGAAAGGAGAACTAGAAATTTATTTATTTATTTATAAGTAATATTAACCAGAAAAAAACCCTCAAATTTATCTCCCTATATTTACACAAGCTTGCAAACTGCAGGAGCTGAGCTCTTTGCAGGGTAATTAGCACCTGCAGTATCTGATTTCAAAATAGCTTCAGGGCTTGAGCCAATGAGTTATCTGATCTTCCCATCACCCTCTGGTGACTCACCAAAAATCAGGTTGTGGCCCACCAATGGGACCTGAGCTGCAGTTTGGAAACCACTATCTTAGGATGTGCAGAACTGGGAAGCAGCAGAACCTCTGTTTAAATCTGTGCGACTTGAAAGAGCGTGCGGTCTTGAGACGTCAATATCCAAGCATTTCAAATGGAAGGAACTAAACATTGAAACTGAACTGCAAGCATGTGGTTACATGTGCAGAGAGAGAGAGAGAGAGAGAGAGAGAGAGAGAGAGAGAGAGAGAGAGAACACAGAGGAACTTGGTGTTCTCTAGAATTTCAAGTCAATCAATTCCAGGAGACAAACTTTGCAAACTGCAGGAATGTTCCTCTGCTTGCCAGGGTGGAAGGGAGGAAGAGAGACACGGAAAGGACTCAGAGCTCTGTTGTAGCTGCCCCCCCCCCGGACATTTCTCTCCAGTCCACCCCAGTCTTCAAGAACAATAAGCAGCCATTGCTTAACGCAATGCTGCTCTTCAGCCATTTTTCCTCTCGCTGAGAAGCCATTTGCATGATGGATGAGTCCTCTGCCAGGGCATTTTTATTTCTATTATGTTTAATTCACTTTATCCATCACTAATTTCTCTTGGGCTGCACACCCATAATGTAAGCGTGTCTCAGCATTTTGCTGCACTGGGCAAACTTTGGTGTATATCACCCTCCGTGCGCCCCATACAAATTACCGAGAATGCTGACTGGCGCCTGGGAGCAATGCTAATCCGGGGTGATCCGTCACCACCGGCGGGGCTCTCGGGGTCACGTGAGGATTTCATACAAGATAAATGGCGTCCGGCCAATGTTCCAAAGCCCATTTTTTGGTGCCAACTTCCCTTCCTCTCTGCCACGAGCGTCTTGCACTCCGCATGTATCAAGAAGAGCTGCTTATGCCAGGTTAAGGCTGAAACCCAAAGCTTGCTTATTAGGATCTTGTTTAGTCCTGTGGTCATCAAGTGACAAACATGGATGTGTGAACCTGCCAGCACCTAGGCAAAAACAGGTAATCCACGTTCTTCACTGAGAATTCTTAATAATACAATAATAATACAGGTATTTATATACCACCTTTCTTGGTCTTTATTCAAGACTTTATTCAAGGTGGTTTACATAGGCAGGCTTATTTAAATCCCCGTAGGGATTTTTACAATTGAAAGAAGGCTCTATCTTTCAAGAGCCACAACAATTCAGATGTTTTGTTCTGATCTGGCCTCCATCCTGGCCTCCATCCTCCCACGCTCAGAGCAGATGGAAGATAGCTCGGCTCAGCTTGTCAGCTGCTTCAAGGTTGCACGGTGCCGGTGGCCTCGAACTGGCGACCTTGTGGATGTTATCTTCAGGCAAATGGAGGCTCTACCCTCTAGAACAGACCTCCTGCCCTTATCCAGAAATAAGACAGAAATTCTTATCCAGAAATAAGTCAGAGCATACATAACGTTTACACCTGCCTGTAAGAACACAGGAAGAGCCCTGCTGGTGGGTCAAAGGCCCATGAAGTCCAGCTTCCTGTTTCTCACAGTGACCCACCCGATGCCTCAGGGCCCAATCCTATCCAGCTTTCCAGCTCTGGTGTAGCCACAATGCAGCCCCATGGTAAGGGAGAACATGTTCCCATCCTTTAAGAAGGCCCCAGTGTCTGCCCCTCTAGCACAGGATGTAGTGTACATCCTACTGGCACAACAGCACCAGCACTGGAAAATTGGATAGGAATGGGCCCTCAGGAAGCACACAGCAAGAGACCTGTTGACACTCCCTTGCATCTGGCATTTAGATGCAGCCTACTTCTAGAACCAGGAGGTTACATACACCTATCATGGCTTGAAACCTGTGGTGGAGTTTTCCTCCATAAACCTGCCCAATTTCCTTTTAATGGCAACCAGGTCAGGTGCCATCACCACATCCTGTGGTAAGGAGTTCCACAGATTAAATACATGCTGGGTAAAGAAATATTTTCTTTTGTCTGTTTTCTCTAACGCTCAGTTTTAGTGGATGTCCCCAGTTCTGGCATTGTGTGAGAGGGAAAAGAACATCCCTTTATCCACTCTCCATGCCATGCAGCCGATTATAAAAATTATTGGGAGCCCTTCCCTTCGGGGACCCTGCCTTCCAAAATCAGGAGGATGGAGATCAAGGAATGGACTCCTTTGGGTATTGCTCTCTGTTTGTGAATTGCTCTTCCTAAAAAGGCTCCCTTAGTGCCAAGATGACAAGAGAGAAGAAATGGGCAAAGACCTCTTTTAAAAACAGAAAAAACCCTCGGCTTGAATCATTTTTCTGCTGAGTTGCTTTTGTTCTGTTGCTTTATCTTTCCTGATATTTTAAACCCTTTGTTTGGGTGCCGCTGCTTATTGATTTGGTTTAATTGGATTCACACAAACACTCAGTGTTGGCAAATTGTGGAAATTAATGGGCAGTCGATTCAGGAAAGACGCAAAAAGGAAGCACTTCTCTGTCCAATAAGTAACTAACTTGTGCAATTCATGGCCTCCAGATATGCCGATAGCCACCAACCTCCCCTCTGTTTCAAAGGGGACAGATAAGCCCTCTTGGTTCTATCAACAGCAAATTCCTTATGATAGTTCAAGAGAACCTCCAGGTACTAAGGCAATTTACCTCTGAATATGAGCTGCTGGGGTACAAGCAAGGAAAGGCTACTACTTCATGGTCAGCTTGCTGTTTTCCTGGAAGCATCTGAATGGACATTGTTTTGGAAACGGAAGGTACAATCCTATGCACACTTCCTGGGAATAAGCGCCATTGACTATAATGCAGCTTACATCAGAGGATTGGACATGCATAGGATTGGACTGTACACTTTTTACAGGACGGATCCTGGCCTGACCCAGCAAGACAATTTTTACTATTTAACCACAATTGCTCAGTGGAGCATCTGTGTTCAGACACAGCATATCACTAAATACCAGACTTGGGAACAATCATGGGGTTGGGGGGAGGGGAAGAAAGGAGGTTGTTGCTTTTCTGCTGCTTCTCAGAAGCCTCTATGTGGACATTCTTAGAGAAGGCAGACCTTCAGTCCAGTAGTGTAGCTGCCTCATCTGCCACCTGGGATGATGGCTCCTGGCCTCACCCTACTGTGCAGACAGGAAAGCAATTGGCAGTGATGTGATGACATCGTCATGTCACCACCAGTTACTTCTGGTAGCCATTTGCTGCGCTGTTCTCTCAGAGCACAGAGGAAAAGCAGCTGGTCCAAGCAGCTTGGAACATGCAGAAGCCAAAGAAACGTTTAAAGGCAGTGGTGGGGGTGCAATCTTGCTGCTGCCCCAACTCCTTAGGAACAGTGAGGCAGCAAGATGGTGAAGCCGCACCCACTGGTGTGCAACTGCAGAGGCTGTGGCCTCCATCTTGGCTGGCACCCCTTATGTGATGCTCCGTGGCCGCCCCCTGCCCCTGACTAGCTAGGCACCTGCTTCAGTCTCATCAGGCAGGATTCTTCTTAAATTCTATTGGTTTTCTCCATCCTTAATAGTCCTGAATTGGACTGGTCAGTTTATGCAATAGGGTGAGTTAAACATCTGCAGGCATAAGAACGTAAGAACAGCCCCACTGGATCAGGCCATAGGCCCATTTAGCCCAGCTTCCTGTATCTCACAGAGGCCCACCAAATGCCCCAGGGAGCACACCAGATAACAAGAGACCTGCAAGGCTTCCTGGGAATTGTAGTTAAGAACATAAGAACAGCCCCACTGGATCAGGCCATAGGCCCAACTAGTCCAGCTTCCTGTATCTCACAGCGGCCCACCAAATGCCCCAGGGAGCACACCTGATAACAAGAGACCTCATCCTGGTGCCCTCCCTTGCATCTGACATAGCCCATTTCTAATGGATGTATACTCTGGGAAGCCAATTAAGGAACCCTTGGAGATTTCACTATGAAGCCCTCTCTTTTCTTCTGAGTCCCACCCATGCAAGCCGAGCACTTACAATCCTGTGCTGAATCCCTTCAGCCCAAGTCCCGTTCAAGTCAGCAGGGCTTAACTCTGCATTACTGATGACTGGGTCCTTGCAAATCCTAACACCACCTTTCTCGTCCCCAAGCGTGGCAAAACTCTGCGTTCCAAGAAGCGAAGTGCATAAAATTCCCTGCCAGGCAAAAGTACAGCTCTTTTTGAGGATCTCATTAGGAAACCAATTATCCTGTGACACCAACATCCCTGTATTTACAAGGGGGAAGGGGAAAAGAGAGAGAGAGAGAGAGTGAGAGAGAGAGAGAGCCAGAGTAAAAATAAACTGTTTCTTTGAAACACATTTGCTTTCATAACCCCCAAAAATAAAATCCTTAGAACTGCTCCCGACTGAGTAAATGGTACAGAAAAATGCCAAGGGGGAAATTACATTTCATTTTGCCATAACCAGTTGAAAGAGGTGATTATCAAATCAGTATGTTACATATACCTGATCAGAACAAGAAACAGGTCCTATTGACAAATGAACACTCCACGGAAAACAGACCTGACATTTTAGCTCAGGAGAGCCAGCTGTGTCATGCGACTTATTGGCTAAACAATGATTATGACTATTAATTGTTATTATTATGAATGTTCTTAAGTCATTCCATGGCATGAAAAGTAAACAGAACAAACACTGACCCCAAATCATTGGATTAGAAAGAGATAAAGAGGATGACAAAGGGCCACCCTTAATTAACTGTTAATTATGGAGGTGTCCATCACTGGGCAGTTCTTTTGACTATTCCCCCCCATCCCCTATCCCCAGATGTCAGTCTTGCCCTGAGTGCCTTCTCACACTCTCCTGCCAATGGCTCATCACATCCATGCAACCAGCAGTTCATAGTCAGTGGAAGGTGATCTGCCTTGGTTGGTTGGCAACCTTCAATCTCGAAAGACTATGGTAGAAGCCTACAGCACCCGGTATTCCCAGGCGGTCTCCCATCCAAGTACTAACCAGGCCTGACCCTGCTTAGCTTCCAAGATCAGACGAGATTGGGCATGCCTTCATCACCCAAGATCTACTAGCTTTGTGAGAGTGAGTTCCACAGGCCTCAAAGGTGTTTTTTGTCACTGTCCTCATCGAGCTTCCTACAAGCCTTGAGGAACAGGTCCTCGATCCACACTCTAACGATGGGTCAGGATGACAGCTTCCTGCTTGCCAAAAGAAACCCAGCTTTCTTTCTTTCTCAGGTGGGTGGGCAGCTGCAATTCATCTCCAACCATACTTTGCAAAGTGGCATACAAATATTTTTAATGAAGATAATTAATAATTGGAGATGGGTTTTTCTGTGATAATGAAATAAAAACACATCAAAACGCTTTCTGCACTTCTCGTATTTAAAAAAAGAAAAGAAAAAAAGCTGAAATACAAGGATGATAATGATGATGATGATGATGATGATGATGATGATGCAAATAGAAATGGAAAGGCTGTGGAAGAAGACCAAAGTGATCCCAGTGGCGACTGGCACCTTCGGTGCTATTCCAAAACAGCTTGAAGAGCACTTGAACATTATAGGGGCCACATAAATTACCATCAATCAACTGCAAAAAGCGGCGTTAACTGGGAACAGTTAACATTTTGTGACAGTATTTAGAGGATAAAAACCAGGCATCCCAGATCCTTGGGAAGGACTCGATGTCTGGATAAAACAAGCCAGTCGATCACACCTTCCTGACTGTGCAAAAATCTCATAATAATAATATCTGCCCTTTTGCAGCTGGGCTTTACCCTGGAACTAGATCTCATCCCATTTTTCAAGGGTTGGCAATCCTGTGACATCACCAGACCTCTTCTCAGAAATCCCAAGTTTTGGGAAACATTCAAGCTGGTGACCTTAGGGCCAATCATGCGAACAAGGGCATGCACTGCATCCTGCAATGGGGAGGCAGGCATGAAGGCCTCCTCAAGGTAAGGGAATGTTTGTTCCTTTACCTTGGGGCTGTATTACAGACGTAATACAGAATACAGACGTATTCTCGGCATCACCTGGCAGGACAAAGTTCCAAACAACACAGTCCTGGAACGTGCTGGAATCCCTAGCATGTATGCACTACTGAAACAGAGACGCCTGTGTTGGCTCGGTCATGTCGTGAGAATGGATGATGGCTGGATCCCAAAGGATCTCCTCTATGGAGAACTCGTGCAAGGAAAGCGCCCTACAGGTAGACCACAGCTGCGATACAAGGACATCTGCAAGAGGGGTCTGAAGGCCTTAGGAGTGGACCTCAACAAGTGGGAAACCCTGGCCTCTGAGCGGCCCGCTTGGAGGCAGGCTGTGCAACATGGCCTTTCCCAGTTTGAAGAGACACTTGGCCAACAGTCTGAGGCTAAGAGGCAAAGAAGGAAGGCCCATAGCCAGGGAGACAGACCAGGGATAGACTGCACTTGCTCCCAGTGTGGAAGGGATTGTCACTCCCGAATCGGCCTTTTCAGCCACACTAGACGCTGTTCCAGAACCACCATTCAGAGCGCGATACCATAGTCTTTCGAGACTGAAGGTTGCCAACTACAGTATTACAGCTGCATCAGTGCTGATAATTTCAATAAGATTGGGCCTTTAGGATGCTCACCCATTTCCCCCCCTTGGCCCTTTCCTGAGCCTCTCCAGTTGTGACCTATTAAATAATAATAATAACTAGGTATTTATATACTGCCTTTCTGGTCATCAAATTACTCCCCTGACTTTAAATCAGGGAACAAAAGTGCTTATCCTCTCCCCACTCCTCTACACACTCCACTTCATGTCCCCAAAAGTTCTACTCAGTGCTCAAACAGGCTGTGCTATGCAGGAAGGAGCCCCAATCCACACTGCATCAGTTCTGAATAATATATGGTGTTGTGGATTTCATTCCAACGCAGCCCTCACAGTTAAGTCAGTCTCGTGCACTTGAGACAAATGTTCGCACTCCGATTCTGGCAGATCTCCAGGGGAAAGAGGCAAACTTTTTCTCTGTGGTGATTCTTTTTCTTCAACATCCAAAAACCTGCACATCAAACTTGACACTTGAACTGATGAACACTTGATGGGCAATTGCCCAAATTATTTCAAGCACAAGCACAGATCTTGACTGACAGATAAACTCTGTGAGAGAGACTTGAGTTCTGTATCTCTTGTAGTTGGGGACGTTGCTGAATGCTGGAGTCAGAGAGGACCTGTTGCTCAACAGTGATGGAACAGGAGATTAACAAGCTCCAGAATCCTAGCCCTAGGAAGGAACCAGTCTCATTACAGTGGAATGCAAACTCCTTTCCTATTAAACATCTGCTAACAAAGCAAACAGACAAATATGGAAATCAAACCACGGTTGCAAAACCATGCCCAGACATTAGTGTGTGGTTTTCCCCACCCCACACAGTTGCTCCTATATTCAGGTTGCGCTGTGTTCTTGGCCCACCACAAACAATGGGATAATAACAATAATTTACAATAATTATTACTCATCCTGCTTTAGTCTTATAAGGAGAAACTGTAGCTCAGTGGTAGAACATATGCTTTGCATGTTGAAAGTCAATTGTCCTACAAGTCATTATATGTAATTTAAATGTATTAAATTGCATTTGGCAATTGGACAGCCCTACTAAGGAGGAGGTTACCCCATCTGGAATGCTTTCGGGAGGTAACAGAATAGTTGGACTAGATCAGAGTTTTTCAACCAGTGGTACTTGGGGTGGTGTCTGGTGGTACACATGGGACCCCCAGATCCTCGCCGCTTGACAGTGAGACCAGCAATGCAATGTGACAAGCAGTAATAAGAGGCTCAACTTGGTGCGCAGGGCTCCAGCATGTTCTTTTTTAGAACTTGAAAAAGCCTTCTCTTTCACCCTGACCCTCTTACAAGGGTTTGTTGTATCACATCTGGCCTCCTAACCGGGAAGTAATTGGTGATGGCATCATATTCAGTTACTTCCAGAGGTATTTCCAATAGGTGGACCAGATGAAGTAGTATGGCAGGGGACAAACATTGAGAATCTTTACTCAGCGTGTCTTCACAATCTTTACTCAGCGTGTGGTTGGTCTGTGGAACTCATTGCCACAGAATGTGGTGATGGCGTCTGGCCTGGATGCCTTTAAAAGGGAATTGGACAAGTTTCTGGAGGAAAAATCCATTACGGGTTACAACCCATGATGTGTATGTGCAGCCTCCTGATTTTAGAAATGGGCTATGTCAGAATGCCAGATGCAAGGGAGGGCACCAGGATGAGGTCTCTTGTGATCTGGTGTGCTCCCTGGGGCATTTGGTGGGCCGCTGTGAGATACAGGAAGCTGGACTAGATGGGCCTATGGCCTGATCCAGTGGGGCTGTTCTTATGTTCTTAACTACAATTCCTAGGAAGCCTTGCAGGTCTCTTGTTATCTGGTGTGCTCCCTGGGGCATTTGGTCGGCCGCTGTGAGATACAGGAAGCTGGACTAGATGGGCCTATGGCCTGATCCAGCGGAGCTGTTCTTATGTTCTTATGAGAAACATTGGGCTAGAAGATGCACCCTAATGAACTCTCAAATTTTTACCTTCCTTTTAATTTAGCAGGGATGTGCCAGAGCCACAATGCCAAGACTTGTCCCACAACTCCATCTCCCTTGACTCAACTCGCCCTTGAGTCACAATGGTGGCCATCACGTCCAGAGCAGTTTTCAAGCCATTTTGACTTGAGTTTGAGTATTTTTTAAAAGAGAGCCAAGCCCTGGAAGTGGCAAAAAAAAAAAGTGCACATACACCCAAAAGAGAGTCAAAAGTACACCTAAACGTGAGTCGACTCGAGTCTATTCAAGCCTTTTCATTTGTAAAACCCCCGAGTCCTGAGTCAGTGCCCAAGTCTTTGACACCCGTGACTCAAGTCTGTACAAGACATCCACATCTTGGCCCATCCCTGTAATTTAACTCTGGTTCTGTCTGAACTTTCCCTTTGGAAGAGGATGTTGGGTTCGGCTTGCACTTGTTGGGGAAACATTTGGGGTGTGTGTGTGTGTGTGTGTGTGTGTGTGTGTGTGTGTGTGTGAGGGAGGGAGGGAGGGAGGGAGAGAATCAATAAAGAATGTGTAAGAAAGTGGCCTTTCCTTATATCACAGGCAAAGACAACAGGCTGCTTCCATCTCTGCTGCATCATCAATGACTGTTAATAAACGGCACCTACGTCGGGGCATGTCTCCACAAAGGCATGCTCGGTGAACTTCAATTTGAGAGCGAGAAGATGCCAAGAACCAAGAACCTCATTATCAAGGCAATGTGTCTTTTCATCTCTTTTGGATAGCGGCTGCCTTAGTTTTTAATTACATAGTGCAGGTTTCTTTTTCAACCTCTTCTCCAATTACTTGCATCGCATCTGCTCGTGAGCACAAAATACTCTCGATGAAATTCCATATTTATGCAACCAGTCTCCCTCTCCCTCTCTCTCTCTCTCTCTCTCTCTCTCTCTCTCTCTCTCTCTCTCACACACACACACACACACACACACACACACACACACACAGAGAGAGAGAGAGAGATAGGGCTGATCCAGCTTCTCTCTCTCTCTCCCCTCTCTCTCTCTCTCTCTCACACACACACACACACACACACACACACACACACACAGAGATAGGGCTGATCCAGTTTCTCTCTCTCTCTCTTTCTCTCTCTCTCTCTCTCTCTCTCACACACACACACACACAGAGAGAGAGAGAGAGAGAGAGAGATAGGGCTGATCCAGCTTCTCTCTCTCTCTCTCTCTCTCTCTCTCTCACACACACACACACGCACACACACAGAGATAGGGCTGATCCAGCTTCTCTCTCTCTCTCTCTCTCTCTCTCTCTCTCACACACACACACACACACACACACACACACACACACACAGAGAGAGAGATAGGGCTGATCCAGCTTCTCTCTCTCTCTCTCTCTCTCTCTCACACACACACACACACACACACACACAGAGAGATAGGGCTGATCCAGCTTCTCTCTCTCTCTCTCTCTCTCTCTCTCTCTCCCTTCCCACCTCTTGCTCCATAAACTGCCAGAACCTACTGGAATTTGAAGAGGCAGCCTTCAGGTCTGGGCACTGGTACCCCTGGAGGTGAAATGGCAAAGTGGCAGAGGAAGAGCAGATGGACTTTTGCACGCCATGTAGTACAACAGTACACCCCAGGCAGTTCCGTTGGTTCCTCTTAGCTGTAGCCGTAATGGTTCCAATAAACACCGGAAGCAAGGATTGGATTTAAACTAGGCCACACTTATCAATACCAGTTATGGAAACACTGTAATCACTGCTGCAGATCCTATCTTCAGCACCTCACTCTCTTAAAGGAGAAGGTATCTACTCCCTGTTTCCCCTTTGAATGAGCAAATCCTAAGGTAAGGCTTGCTGGCACAGTGGCTGCTACATCTACGGTGTTCCAAACATGCCTTTGTGACTACTTGTGAGCCAACAGTGGGGGGAAAGCCTGTGCCAGCCAGCCAGTGCTGAATCTGAGTTCCTGGGCACCAGCAAAGGTAGGTTAAGTGCACAGCAGTGCAGGGGCTGGGAGAGGGGGTGGGAGGGCATGTGGGAGATGGGGAGGGGTGTAATGGGGCAGGGGGAAGAATGGGGTGGGAGTGGCTTGAGAGAGGACAGGATTGGCGGAGGAGGCCTCCACTGTATCCTAACCTCCCTTCTGGGGACTTTCCTGTAAACAAGCAGAAAGAGTTTGGATCGCTTCTGCCCAGGATATTTATTACCCAGCATGCCCTTTGATACCGTTTAGTCTAATTGAGCCTGGCACGGAGCGCAAAGTTGCTAATGTATTTCCACCATCAACTGTATCTGCAAACAGATGGAAGTTACATGATCACATCCTTTTGCTACTATTAGGGAAAGCGGCCGAGTCTTTGCTTTTAACTTACAATTTAATTACTAGGCATATGGAAATGTCAGGGAACGTTGGCGCTGAGGCCCTTTTACGGAATCTATATTAGATTCTGCCCTTCTCTGTTGTCTCTCTCATCAAAGATGTAGCAAGCTACCATGAAAGAACATCAGTCTGCAATAAATGGACTCTGGCTTCATTTGCTTCCTGTTTGTGGCTTTGGAGATAGATCATGGACTAGGGGGCATTCTCTCTCTCTCTCTCTCTCTCTCTCTCTCTCACACACACACACACACACACACAAAGCATGTAAGGCTCTAGCAGTCTTGAACTAGAGACTCTAATTATATGGGCCCAAGGCCAGTTAAAGTCGGCTGGACGAATTCCTCCCAACTGGACTCTGTTCCTAAGGGGTCCCCAAGCTAAGGTACTCCAGTCTTGTCAAATACAGACGGCAACACATGGCAGGATATTTGCAAGATCATTTGTGCCCAAAAATTAATCTACCTTGTCAGTTTTACAACCTACCAAAAATTGGGTCACGACCCACTAGAGGGCCACGGACCCACAGCTTAGAAACCACTGGTCTAGATCCATTTGGTCCATTAACTCACATGCAGTTTTTAAACAAACATAAGAACATAAGAAGAGCCCCAAGATCTGGATCAGGCCATAGGCCCATCTAGTCCAGCTTCCTGTATCTCACAGCTGCCCACCAAATGCCCCAGGGAGCACATCAGATAATAAGAAGACATGCAAGGCTTCCTGGGAATTGTAGTTAAGACATAAGAACAGCCCCACTGGATCAGGCCATAGGCCCATCTAGTCCAGCTTCCTGTATCTCACAGCGGCCCACCAAATGCCCCAGGGAGCACACCAGATCACAAGAGACCTCATCCTGGTGCCCTCCCTTGCATCTGGCATTCTGACATAGCCCATTTCTAAAATCAGGAGGTTGCGCATACACATCATGGCTTGCGCATACACATCATACACACATTCCATTCTGCCATAGAGATATACAGTCTTTAATCAATTTTATTTCTATCTCCAAGATTTTACAGACCTTGACTGTGAACCTGGGGCCCCACACAAATTATGTTTCCAATTGGGCCCTGCAGCTCTTCAGGTTGCCCCTGTGCGGGTCACCAAGTAACTTACACAGAGAATAATTTTGGCCTGATCTCCAAATTTCTCACTACAGAAATGAGTTTCTTCACTGGCCCAGGCTTCCAATAGAAGATCCAGTGCTGCTGAGAAGGCAGCTTGACTACCGGTATTCATGTTTACCTGGGTCATCAGACATGCGCGCTCAGACCAGAGCATGAGAAAGCCAGCCACAGAAATTTGGAAGTCTCCTTATCCCATTTATGAAGCCTCCACTCTCCATGATTTCAAACCCCCTTTCCCCTTCTGCAATAATTGAATCAAAGAGCCCTGCTATAATCCCGTTAAAGGGCGATAGAACATCTTCTGGGTACTACTCTTGCTTACTGTAATGCCAAGTAATCCCCCTTCATATGGAATTATCATTGTGCACAAAAAAGACAGCCATTCCCCAAAGGATCAAAGGCAGATGCTCTATGGAGGATTTCCTACGATTTGAAAGTTAAAGGGAACTTCGTGAAAGATCTATGTTTGCACACTCTGCTATCCCACCCCCCAAGGAGCAGCCCGGGGAGTTGTTGAGGGAAAAAGCTGACAACTTTTGTTTTAAGAAGTATAAACTATTAGCCAAGGCCCCTTAATCTTTGCTGTAAGTGGAACCTGCTCTGACTGATTATGTCCTCAGAGAAAACTTAATTTCTTCTAAGGGAAGCAAGAGTATTTTATCTGTATCGGGATTCTAACAGCATCGAAGAGTTGTCAGGAAAAAGGAACCAATAACCCGACAGCAATTTCTAGGGAGATGGAAAAAACAAAGGAGCCTTCTGTCTACTTTTCCTACACAAGGATCCCTCCTGTTGGTTCAGGGATGGAAGAGAGAATTATTCATATGACAGGCTGTAGAGATGTCACCAAATGTTGCCCACTGCAAAATGTCAAGGTGAATTGGAGGATCTTGGAATTTGGAGGAAACCAAAAGGAACTCCATTAAAACTTAGGGCCCAATCCTTTCCCTTTTGCCACCAATCAATACAACTGTGCCAAAACAGCTACGGTTGCATCCTATGGTGGGGGGGGGCAGCCTAGGAGGTCTCCTCTAGGTAAGCAAACAATTGTCCCTTTACCTGGAGATAAGCCTTTGTGGCATGGGTGGGTCTACTCGGACCTACCACAGCTATTTTGCTGGCATAGGTCTGCGCTGACCCGTGCTGCCAGAACAGTCAAGGGAAGGGGTTAGGATATCAGTGACATTGGTGCTGCCAATCCCACCCCCTACAGGGACCCAATCTACCCATGTCCCACCCCCTCTCCACCCTCCCCCACGCTGTTTTACTCCCTCCTTACCTCCATTCCACCTTCCCACCATCCTTCACGCCTCTGCCTTCCTCTTACTTGCTCTGGTGAGTGGGGAAACCTCTGATGATGGGGGTGGGAAGGCGCAGGCCTTCCAGCCAGTGCTCCTGGCAGCATGCTAAATCATGCACTGTGGGAGCACCATTTGTGACAGGCACATCCCTTTGCTCATCCCAAGCTGGGACCTGCAGGAAGAACATGGATGCAGGTTGTAAGTCAAATTCTACAGTGGGAGTCAGCTGTCTCTCTCCAGGACTGGATGTTCTGCTGGGAGTCCAAGAATGCAAAGGAAGCTCTTCATGCAGTTATCAACATCTGGGATTACTGGGATAAGTCTCTCTCTCTCTCTCTCTCTCTCTCTCTCTCTCTCTCTCTGGGGCACTGGCACAGCATGGAGTTTTCCCAGGGCTCCTAGTGCCCAGAATTCCACTGTAGCTAGGCTCCAGGGAGGAGGGGAGAGATACCTCACCCTCCCTCTCTTTTCAGCACCTGTTACCCTGCACATGCCCCATCTTGTCTGATCTTCGAAGCTAAGCAGGGTCAGGCCTGGTTAGTACTTGGATGGGAGACCGCCTGGGAATACCGGGGGCTGTAGGCTTCTACCGTAGAAGGTTGCCAACCATCTCCCTATACTGAACACTATCTCCCGATCTTGTCTGATCTCAGAAGCTAAGCAGAGTCAGGCCTGGTTAGTACTTGGATGGGAGACCGCCTGGGAATACTGGGTGCTGTAGGCTTATACCGTAGTCTTTCGAGACTGAAGGTTGCCAACCGTTGAAGCAGCAGTCACCAAGGAAGAGATGGCTCACCTGGGATCCCCCAGCAATGACAATTAAGAACTTTGTTGGGAGGTGGGGGGAAGATTAGCTTTTTCCTGTGTATTCTCCATGTTTGATCATTTCTGGACCCAGTCCAAATCAAGTCTGGGGAATTCACCGGCGTTACCTAAAAGGGTAAGCAGGTGGCCCTTAATTGGGACATCCAACTAGGCAGGCAAGCATCCCTGCGTAGCAAGTGGAATTCTGAACCCACTGAACTTGGATTTGTCCTCCATAGACTCCTGCTTACTTTCCCAGTATTGCTTTTCTGGAAGCCTGCTTTGGTTCCTTCGAATGCATCCTCATTTACACCATGCAAAAGCTGTCAATAAGAAGTGGTGGTACTACAGATGGCGGGGCCCTAAGTGAGCTTGTTGCACTGAAGACTGCGTTGGAGGGAAATGATGATTTATTCCTCAGATTACCTAGTGAATATCTCCGCCTTCTCTGCCCCTTCTTCAGTGCCTGACTAGGTGGTCTTTTCAAATGGATTCACAGATGGGGAGAACTGAAATCTGGGATTGGATACCTAAACGTCCCCTTATGCCCATAGCATAAAGAAGAATTTTTTCTCCTTTTGGGCTAGATGTACTGGAAAAAGTAAGAGTGTGTGTGTGTGTGTGTGTGTGTGTGTGTGTGTGTGTGTGTGTGTGTGTGTGTGTGTGTGTGTTTGAGAGAGAGAGAGAGAGAGAGAGAGAGAGAGAGAGAGAGAGAGAGAGAGAGAGAGAGATTCTCCCCTCATCTGAGTATAAATGCATCATGCAGTGCCAGACCATCAAGGTTGTTTGAATATAGCACCATTTGCTGGCACACTGCTGATTTTGTTCAAACAGATTAGCAGCTTTGAATGTTGAGAAGGTTTTCTGACTTACTTAGCAAAAAGTTTGACTAATACCATGTAGTTCCCCCATTTCTTGCAAAAGTTTTTTTTTTTAATCATCTGTATTGATTTTTATTTGGTCAGAACCACTCTGCCTTAAAACATATATGCACATTATTATATTTTAAATAGGGTATACCATACATATTCATAACAGCCTTTGCGATTCTCCTGTTTCATGCTGGTACCATTGCTGCAACGTAGATTCTATTAAAGCAAACCCCGCAAACGGAACAGAAATGTAAATCTGGTAGAGGTGATGGGGAGATATGCATTGCTTGCAAGGAGAGGTACAGGAAGGATGATGAAAGAGAGAAAAAAGAAGAAAAAGCCCAGAAAAAAAGAAACAGCCAAAGGGAAGGAGGAAACTAGAAGGAATCTAGCATGTGGATCATGTGGGAATGCAATTCCCATAGCTGACAATGGGGTCTGCCTAGCAACATGGCAAGTTCAGGGCACTTGGCCATACGACACATCAGAAAGCAGCAAACCAAATTCCTCGTCATTACAGCATCATAAATCTGGTCCAGACACCTTCCCCCATTTTTCCAAGCTGGCAGTAGTGGCTAAAGGGATAGTTTGGGGCACTGGCATAGCTAGAGGGGCGGGGAAGCAAAACCAAAATGAATGCATGGAGGAGCACATGGGCACCTAGGCGAATGCCTCTGTTTTGCTCCCCTCGCCCAGAATGGCTCTGAAGGGGAGGGGAGGCTCCCTGCAAAATTTAATGCTTTTCAACAAAAAGTAGTTCACAAAGCCGTTCACACAACAAAACAAATCAATAAGTGGCACCTTGTCCCCAAAGGACTCACTGTCTATAAAGAGGTGCAGAAAAGTCACCAGCCAGTGGAAAAGATGCCATGCTGGAGTGAAAGGGGTCAGTTGCTCTCCCCCTGCTAAATATATGAGGACACCACTTTAAAACACCACCTCCTTGCTCAGTTGGTAGGGTTCTGGGCGTCTGCCCTTCACTAGAACCTTCAGATCCACTTCAAGGGGTAACATTTGGGTGAAATGTATTGCATTGTAAACTTTCTGCAGCAGAGGTGTCAAACTCATAAAGCCAGTGGACTGGATTCAGCCCCTCTCCCAAAGCTCTTTATCTGACCCCCCATTATAATTGGACTCTCCCAGAGCCATCCTTTTCAGCAGTGCTGCTTTTACCCCCTGGGGGCTGGGGAATAAGAATAGGCCCTCAGTTTGGCTGTACCTGTCTTAAGAGGCGACTAAACAGCCACCGGGTAGGTGGGACTCGTCAGCCTGGGAAGGCAGCTCATCTGAGAGAAGGAAAACTCTGATCCCAAACCTCCACTGCCTTGTGGCTGCATCCAGTTATGGAAAAGGCTTCAGGAGTCAACCTCGAGGCAAAATCCGGAGCCAGAGTCCCTGAGGCAGTTCATGGCTGAACACAGTCACCTTCTGGCAACTCCTGCAACGCCGCTGGAACCAACTGTATTGGCCTCTGCCTTTCCATTGGACCATTTCAGCGACGTGGAGAGGGGGGATTTGCTGCATGGGAAAGAGTCTATCCTCCATACCTACTTTACCCAGGCTTTGCGCACTGGAGAGGACACTCTGTTCCAGAACCACCATTCAGAGCGCGATACCAGAGTCTTCTGAGACTGAAGGATGCCAACAAGGCTTTTACTGAGGCTCTGAGAGGGAGAGGTGGAAGGAGGCCTCAGAAGGCAAGGAACCCCAAGGGGGAAGAGGCAGGCCAAGAGGGGTGAGAGAGAAAGACATTGCCAAGATGCTGGGAGAGCCAGGGGCATAACTTCACAGACCACCTCTTAGCTGTGGAGCTTCAAAATGATGCCTCGGCAGAAATGGCCCTACTGAAAGGGTGGCCCATGTATTAATTGGGCTCTCTCATATCTTGAAAATGAAATCAAGGTTTGCACATTTTCTCTTCTGTCATTTGCAGCTAAAGAGTTTCTATGTGACAAAAAATGCTTATTTCTGCCCATTATCTGCTTAATGACCTCATTTCCTACTTGCTGATGTCACTTCCGGCCCTCAGCAGGTGCGTTCGGCCCACTACATGAAATGAATTTGACCCCCCCTGGTCCACAGCATCCCTTGGGGAGCATGTGAGTGTATCCATCCATTGATTCTATTACCGCATAACACTGTCTTCCTTAAAAATGCTGTTTCACTAAAGAGCTGCCCTCAGTTCAGTCCAGCTTATTTGCTCTACAGCTGTTTGCAGTAATGACTTGTTGGCATTAAGCGAGTCCGGTGGGAGGACGAGTTCACAAAATCACTGGGAACGTGACTGCTGTTAGGATCTAAATGGGCTTTTGCTCCGGGAGCAACTGTGGAGACGTCACCTCGCTTCATAAAGGATAGCTATATTTATTGCCAGTTTTATCTCATTCTCAACTTTCATTGGCAAGGGATTCAATTATCTTTGTCTGAGACAATCAGCAGGGAAGATTTGGCAGTCTCTATTCTAAGGGAGGTGGGATGAGTTTGCATAGGATTGGAGGGAAGGGGGATTCTCTTCCACCATGGGATGCTGAAGATAGCAGGGGCGTGGAACAAGAAGCACATGAAATATTGAGGGGAGAAATTCCTGGCATGGGATTGAGGTGTAATGCAGAATTAAAGCATGATTTGTTTGTTTCTAAAGAGCACAGGGGAGCAAGTGGAAGCTCAACCTGAGAGCACTGACATTTGAAATCATAACCAAGGTCCGGTTTTGACACCACTCTTATCATGACGTGACCCATCATCAGAAACAGCCTCTCAATTCCATTTTGCCTACAAATGTAAACTCACCAGAGGCTGCTTGACTCCCAGCAACCTCTACGAAAGTTTGCGCCTCCTTGGGAGCAAGCCGCACCAACTCTTGGAGGTGTACTGGAGCACAGAGGCCTGTGCCAGGAAGTTTGCATCAGCCAAGCTCGGCCTAGCCCAGGGGTCTGGAGAGGGCGGGGAGGAGGCAGGGAGGAGGGAGGAGGGAGGCGAGGGGAGGGCAGTCAGAGGGCATTCCAGGGGGCAGGCAGGTGGGGGGCGGGAGGCGGGCTGGGATCCGGCAGTTATACTAGATCCTAATCCCGTTTCCCAAGCAATGCAGAGCGGCTCAAAGCCACCTCCTGAGGTGGCACAGGTTCGAGGAGACCCATTGGGGCTGTGGTGGCTTTCCTAGGGGTAAGGGGAAGAGTTTCCCCTTGCCTCTGACTGAACCAATTCTGGCCCCAATCTTGCGCTGGATACAGTGCAGGCTTCCTGGCCTGCATGTTCCAGCACAAGATAGGATTGTGCTGTTATTCAGTTGTGTGAGTGTCATCAAGCTGGCCACTGTTTTTTTGTCGTTGGCTACTGATTTGTTGGGTGACTTGTACTGTTAGAGATTAAAATAAATTTGAAAAGTGAATGAGGGCGACACCAACCTTAGTGATTCCATTGCATTTAGGTTATGCTTCTGCTATTGTAATCTCAGAAGCAATCTCACAACAGGAGAGGAAACTGAACGCTTTCCACATGCGCTGCCTCTGACGCATTCTCGGCATCACCTGGCAGGACAAAGTCGCAAACAGCACAGTCCTGGAATGAGCTGGAATCCCTAGCATGTATGCACTGCTGAAACAGAGACGCCTGCGCTGGCTCGGTCATGTCGTGAGAATGGATGATGGCCGGATCCCAAAGGATCTCCTCTATGGAGAACTCGTGTAAGAAAAGCACCCTACAGGTAGACCACAGCTGCGACACAAGGACATCTGCAAGAGGGATCTGAAGGCCTTAGGAGTGGATCTCAACAAATGGGAAACCCTGGCCTCTGAGCGGCCCGCTTGGAGGCAGGCTGTGCAGCATGGCCTTTCCCAGTTTGAAGAGACACTTGGCCAACAGTCTGAGGCAAAGAAGGAAGGCCCATAGCCAGGGAGACAGACCAGGGACAGACTGCACCTGCTCCCAGCGTGGAAGGGATTGTCACTTCCGAATGGGCCTTTTCAGCCACACTAGACGCTGTGCCAGAACCACCATTCAGAGCGTGATACCAGAGTCTTTCAAGACTGAAGGTTGCCAACACATGAGATTGTAATCTATTCTGTATGTTCTGATATGGGAGGACGTCCATCCTAGGGGTAACACAATGAGCTCCCTATTGACACCTCTGCTCCTTTCTCAAGAGACAGCAGTACCAACATACCTTAGTGGGCTCTTATAAGGATTCCATCAAGATAATATAGAGCTACGCGAAATACTTTGCCATCAGAAAGCACAATATAAATAGTAGCTATTCTTGCCAACTGTACAGGTATGCTAAAAATGTTCCCCTCAACTCTCCCCCCCCCCCAATTGATCATTAACTGATATTTGTTCCTTTCTACATTTATCTTCACTCCCTGGATGGAATGGATGAAATCTTCCTTTTATTCACTCCCAGGATTTAAATTCACATGGAGTTTGTTAGGAGGAGGAAGAAAGCAGGTCGGGGTTGCTGCTGACATAAAAGATAAGCTCATCAGAGAGCCAATCAGCAGGAATTATATAGCACAAACTCTGCCCCAGAAAAAGAAGGAGGGGGAAAAAAACACCTCTCTCTTGCTACATCACCTGAATATTGCAGTTTAATCTTTACGGCAACAGATGAAAAGAAGATTGGAGAAGCTGTTTCATTCCTGGAATTGAAAAGATTATTGATAATATTTCAAGGCGATGTACATTAGAGAGACACACAAAAAAAATGTGATAAATGGTAATGGTGGTTAAATTGGAGATTAGAAAGCGATGGCACCTTCCAGCTCCTGGGTTAATGCTGTGTTTAAGGGGATGTGTTCCAGAAATTAACTGCCTGTTTGATGCAGCCTCTGTCAAGGAGAGAGACTTTTCTAAAAGGCAGCTGATGTTTGCTTCCGTCCCTGCGCCCCCACCAAAGGATCCCAAGTTGGAGGTCTGATCAGGGCTCGCTCCCAGGTCTGAGCAGCAGGTTGGCTGCAGAGCTGCTCTTTTCATCTTGTGAAGCATTTCTTTTCCAGAGCGTCTACCCTTATTGTAAACACATCTGTACGGATGCTATTTTTCTGGGTGCCGTTTTCCATCCCTGTCTTTATTCCCTCTGCCCTTCTCTTGCTTGCCCACTGCAAGGAGTTTCAGACTGGAACATCCCCCGGTCAGAACTCAGCACTTCCTGTGTGTCACTGACACTCTATCTCCTCTCCTGACTGACTCAGCATTGACTTTGACCATGCTGACTCAGCAATGCAAATATTTAGCAGGTGACCTCACCCCCCCAGCTCTCCTAGGCTTCCAGCTGGCCCAGAAGCAGCAGACCCTTCTTGCCTTGTCTCATTCCATCCCATTTCATTCTGCCTGCCTTGCCTGTGCCCCCTTTCCTCTTGGATCCTTAGGAAGGGTATTGAGAACAAAACGGCTCATATTATAATGCCGTTGTACAAATCAATGGTAAGGCCACACCTGGAGTATTGTGTCCAGTTCTGGTCGCCACATCCCAAAAAGGACATAGTGGAAATGGAAAAGGTGCAAAAGAGAGTGACTAAGATGATTACGGGGCTGGGGCACCTTCCTTATGAGGAAAGTCTACAGCGTTTGGGCCTCTTCAGCCTAGAAAAGAGATGCCTGAGGGGGGACATGATTGAGACATACAAAATTATGCAGGGGATGGACAGAGTGGATAGGGAGACGTTCTTTACACTCTCACGTAACACTAGAACCAGGGGGACATCCACTCAAATTGAGTGTTGGGAGAGTCAGGACAGACAAAAGAAAATATTTCTTTACTCAGCGTGTGGTCGGTCTGTGGAACTCCTTGCCACAGGATGCGGTGATGGCGACTGGCCTGGACGCCTTTAAAAGGGGATTGGACGAGTTTCTGGAGGAAAAATCCATTACGGGGTACAAGCCATGATGTGTATGCGCAACCTCCTGATTTTAGAAATGGGTTATGTCAGAATGCCAGATGCAAGGGAGGGCACCAGGATGCAGGTCTCTTGTTATCTGGTGTGCTCCCTGGGGCATTTGGTGGGCCGCTGTGAGATACAGGAAGCTGGACTAGATGGGCCTATGGCCTGATCCAATGGGGCTGTTCTTCTGTTCTTCTGTTCTTATATCCTGATCCTTTCTTCCACATTTCTTCTCCAATCCCCTCTCCCTTTTGGAATCCAGGGATTGAAGGGAGGAGGAGTGGTGGAGCAGGCAAGCGGTGAAGGCAAATATCCCCCCCCCCCCATCTGCTACCTGAGGCCACTTCCTCCAGCAGCCAGTAGAGCTGGTGGCTTGTAACCACAAAAGGGTTAAAACAGCATGCGTGCCAATTTCTTATTCAAGGTATATGGGACTGCATACTGGCTTTTATAACGTGTGATCTGTGTATGATTTGTAATATTTAAAGCTATGGAAACCTCAGTCACAGCAGAACCTACAGCAAGCTGCTTACTTTCTAAGGGCTGCTTAGCACAATATGCTCTCCCCCCCCCTTTCAATGACTTTGTCATAAATTCATACTTCATATTAAGGCATTACATCTGCATCCAATACAATGTGCCAAGAGCCTCTGTGTTGGGAAAAGCCAGGCACCTCCACCAGTAATTACCTTTTCAGATACATAATAGCCTAATCAATATTAACAGGGATAGTTATTTTGCCTTCTTCAGCTTTATACAGCCTGAACAGTAGATAAAAGGCTTGTAAACGGGCGTCGCATTTGATCATTTACTGATTACTTCTTTCCCTGGGGTGCCCTTGCTCACAAACACCATTGATTAAGACTTTTTTGTTTTTGTTGTTGCTAAATCATGCAGGTCTCATCTTTCCAAAAATGGAGGAGTCCAACCCTACCTGAAGATGCTCAGGATCGAGCCAGGGCCCTCCTGAAGGCCAAGCATGTGCTTTACCTGGAAAAAACTGTAGGTGTCCAAAGGTTGTCCACTAGTGAGATCATTGCCACTAGGAAATTATTCTCCACTGGTGAGATGCGAATGGCCTCCACCGTGGCATATAAAGCATCTTTCCAGAATGTGGCTGCATTTAATTTTGCCTTGTTCTCCTGCACCTGAAGCACGAACATTCATGCTTTCCTTCTCATATACATGTAACCACAGTTTCACTTACCTACAGATCCAGGGGTCCACTGCACCCCCCTGTTGGCAACCTTCAGTCTCGAAAGACTATGGTATTGCGCTCTGAACGGTGGTTCTGGAACAGCATCTAGTGTGGTTGAAAAGGCCGATTCAGGAGTGACAATCCCTTCCACACTGGGAGCAAGTGCAGTCTGTCCCTGGTCTGTCTCCCTGGCTATGGGCCTTCCTTCTTTGCCTCTTTGCCTCAGTCTGTTGGCCGCTCAGAGGCCAGGGTTTCCCACCTGTTGAGGTCCACTCCTAAGGCCTTCAGATCCCTCTTGCAGATGTCCTTGTATCGCAGCTGTGGTCTACCTGTAGGGCGCTTTCCTTGCACGAGTTCTCCAGAGAGGAGATCCTTTGGGATCCAGCCATCATCCATTCTCACAACATGACCGAGCCATCGCAGGCGTCTCTGTTTCAGCAGTGCATACATGCTAGGGATTCCAGCACGTTCCAGGACTGTGTTGTTTGCGACTTTGTCCTGCCTGGTGATGCCGAGGATGCGTCGGAGGCAGCGCATGTGGAAAGCGTTCAGTTTCCTCTCCTGTTGTGAGTGAAGAGTCCATGACTCGCTGCAGTACAGAAGTGTACTCAGGACGCAAGCTCTGTAGACCTGGATCTTGGTATGTTCCGTCAGCTTCTAGTGCAATGTGCAGGCAGGCTGCAGGCTGCCTGAATTCTTGAAGAGACTACATCAGTGTTTCTCAATCAGTAGTATGGCTACCACTAGTGGCACTTGAGGTGGTACTCACAGGACCTCTGGACACCTACTGCCTGGCAGCAAGACCAGGAATGTGACACAGCAAACAGCAGAAGGACCTGTATCCACGGTTTCTGAATCTGCTGGGGGTCAGGGACCAGAACACTTGTATTTAAAGAGTGTAGTGTTTGCATTTGAAAATACCAAGCTACCATCAACCCATCTAGCCCAGTATTTTCTGCACACAATAGTGATCATGTGGGTGGCTAAAGGCAGCTCCAGCTACTCACATGGGTGCAGCAGAAGCCAGAGCAAACCAATTCCAAGACACCCACAAATGGAACCCCAGTCATGGACACAACACACACTTAAATGGGGGCTGCCTGACTCACAAAAGCCACGGGGTCAAATCATACCAAAGAAGGGGGGGCAGACGCAGAAGTGACAGCAATTAATTCCTCCTCTTCCCCCCCCCCCCCCATTGCAGGTCCAAAGCTCCAAAAATACTGGAGAACTGATAAATTGGTCTTTTCACTCTTCTGTGTGGAATATGATCAACTGGGAGATGGGGCTGGGCCAAATCTACGGAGTTCCACATTCAAATTCATAGTGCTGTGTGCACATTCTCCAACCCAGGGACTCTGGAGCGGACACCAGGACAAGGAGCCTGTACTGCAGCAGGCAGAAGGTCCAGGCAAAAGGCAGAAGACCAGGCTCCAACACACCTGAACTAGCCAGTCTAGAGTCTTCATGAGATCGGCAATACTTCAAGAGTCATTGTGTTGCATTCTCCCATGTTTTTTAAGAACATAAGAACAGCCCCACTGGATCAGGCCATAGGCCCACCTAGTCCAGCTTCCTGTATCTCACAGCGGCCCACCAAATGCCCCAGGGAGCACACCAGATAACAAGAGACCTGCATCCTGGTGCCCTTCCTTGCATCTGACATAGCCCATTTCTAAAATCAGGAGGTTGCACATACACATCATGGCTTGTAACCCATAACAGATTTTTCCTCCAGAAACTTGTCAAATCCCCTTTTAAAGGCATCCAGACCAGATGCTGTCACCACATCCTGTGGCAAGGAGTTCCACAGACCACAGACCGCTGAGTAAAGAAATATTTTCTTTTGTCTGTCCTAACCCTCCCAACACTCAATTTTAGTGGATGTCCCCTGGTTCTGGTGTTATGTGAGAGTGTAAAGAGCATCTCTCTATCCGCTTTATCCTTCCCGTGCATAATTTTGTATGTCTCAGTCATGTCCCCCCTCAGGCGTCTCTTTTCTAGGCTGAAGAGGCCCAAACGCCGTAGCCTTTCCTCATAAGGAAGGTGCCCCAACCCAGTAATCATCTTCGTCGCTCTCTTTTGCACCTTTCCCATTTCCACTATGTCCTTTCTGAGATGTGGCAACCAGAACTGGACACAATACTCCAGGTATACAAATCCTTACCATCGATTTGTACAACGGCATTATAATATTAGCCGTCTTGTTCTCAATACCTTTTCTAATGATCCCAAGCATAGAATTGGCCTTCTTCACTGCCGCTGCACATTTTTGGTGTGGAGTGTGATCTCACCCAGTTCCTTGCAGCCCTTGCCAACTGGAAATATTTGGTGCTATAAGGGACTCTCTATGCTGGAGAAACTGCTTTGTACTCATAGGCAGGTGAGCAACAGAAAGGGAGCAGAAGAGCACAGTGACCCAAAACGAAAGAGACAGAAGATGGATTCTTCACATGCAACCCCCTTAATTACTTCACTTGGCCAAACATCACTTCATCTATTTTCTGAGTCAGTGGCTCAGGAGACAAGAGACGATTTCAGGTACAGCGTGGAGCCTTCATTTTAGAAGGAGCGACATCCCTATGGCAGCGGGTCTTCTGAGAATAGCCGGGGACGACTTCACAGTCCGTTCAAATCCTCTCTTGCCCTGCAAAATCACTGAAGGGAATTCAAAGGACGGAAATAGAACTGGGACATTTTTCTTCTTCTTTGAGGTGGGGCAACTTCACCAAATTCTAAGCTGAAAGATCGCTTGCAAAACTGTGAATTATTTTTCAGTGATGGATGCCATTGGATTTCGGACGGAGCTGGATCAATATGAGATAATTAATTTGGTGATGCAATATTTCTCCTCCTAATTAATCCAGATGACTTATACCAGGGGCCTCCGACTACAGCCTGTAATGTAATAACAAACTCAGGTGCAGGGGGTGGCAAAGTCTTATCTTTGTGCCTGACCTTTGCCTGTCGCCCCAGAGGGCTCTGTGCCCCCATTTTCCAGGGGAAGCAGCAGCCCGATGCAAGTTTACGCAAAGACAGGCACAAAGATAGGAGGCTGTGGCAAAGAGCAGCAAGGCTACCGCGCTTGCACACCATGCCGGAGATCATTATGCACTGGATCCAGATTTTGGATGCCCCTGACTTAGAAGACAGGGTGACCAGATATGTCCTACGTTTTGGAGTGCCTCGTCCTTTTTTGAAGTTACGACAACTGGTCACCCTGTCAGAAGACCCTCTTCAGCGCACTCTTGGTGCAAGCCCAGGTTTGCGGACGTGTGTGAAAACAGCCCCTGACATTTAGTACCCACCATCTTATGTATCAAATAAACCCATCAGATAAGAGAGATGAAAGTTGGGCACAGGGTAGCCTTTGCTCATTAAGCAGCATTTGGCCTTTCTAGCCCTATGTGGAGATACAGGGACTGAACCTGGAGTCTCCTACATTCAACGCAGACTCCATCACGCTGAGCTTTCTGAAGAGAAAGCATTTGTTTTTTCTGCCATTACTAGATCCAGAGTCCTCCTCCATCTAGAACAGGGGTGTCCAAACCCCGGCCCTGGGGCCACTTGCGGCCCTCAGGGCTTTCAATCAGGCCCTCGGGGAGCTCCCAGTCTCCAATGAGCCTCTGGCCCTCCAAAGACTTGCTGGAGCCCGTGCTGGCCTCTCAGCAAGAGAAAGACTGTACGACCTCTCACTTGAGCTGTGGGACAAGGGCTCCCTCCACTACTTGCTGTTTCACGTCTGTGGTGCAGCAGTGGCAGCAAAGGAAAGGCTGGCCTTGCTTTGTGCAAGGCCTTTCATAGGCCTTGAGCTACTGCAAGACCTTCATTCATTCACACAAGTTCCATCTCTAATATATTCATTTATGTAAATTTATTCAAATTTTAAATGGTAAATTAATTCTTTTTTTCCCTGGCCCCCGACATAGTGTCAGAGAGATGATGTGGCCCTCCTGCCAAAATGTTTGGACACCCCTGATCTAGAAGAACCCCTGACTGCTGTATAATCTCAAGAATGTGACAAGCCACTGAAAGCTAAAAGTATTCCCTTGGGTGGGACTGTTGTGCAATACACTTGAGAAGACACTGCAGCCTCTGGATCTCAGGCCTACACTCCTACCTGGGAGTTAGCCCCATTGACTATCATTGGGTTTACATTGAGTAGTAGTTGGCAACCTTCAGTCTCGAAAGACTCTGGTATCGCACTCTGAATGGTGGTTCTGGAACAGCGTCTAGTGTGGCTGAAAAGGCCGATTCGGGAGTGACAATCCCTTCCACACTGGGAGCAAGTGCAGTCTGTCCCTGGCCTGTCTCCCTGGCTATGGGCCTTCCTTCTTTGCCTCTTAGCCTCAGACTGTTGGCCAAGTGTCTCTTCAAACTGGGAAAGGCCATGTTGCACAGCCTGCCTCCAAGCGGGCCGCTCAGAGGCCAGGGTTTCCCACTTGTTGAGGTCCACTCCTAAGGCCTTCAGATCCCTCTTGCAGATGTCCTTGTATCGCAGCTGTGGTCTACCTGTAGGGCGCTTTCCTTGCACGAGTTCTCCATAGAGGAGATCCTTTGGGATCCGGCCATCATCCATTCTCACGACATGACCGAGCCAACGCAGGCGTCTCTGTTTCAGTAGTGCATACATGCTAGGGATTCCAGCACGTTCCAGGATTGTGTTGTTTGAAACTTTGTCCTGCCAGGTGATGCCGAGAATACGTCGGAGGCAGCGCATGTGGAAAGCATTCAGTTTCCTCTCCTGTTGTGAGCGAAGAGTCCATGACTCGCTGCAGTACAGAAGTGTACTCAGGACGCAAGCTCTGTAGACCTGGATCTTGGTATGTTCCGTCAGCTTCTTGTTGGACCAGACTCTCTTTGTGAGTCTGGAAAACGTGGTAGCTGCTTTACCGATGCGTTTGTTTAGCTCGGTATCGAGAGAAAGAGTATCGGAGATCGTTGAGCCAAGGTACACAAAGTCATGGACAACCTCCAGTTCATGCGCAGAGATTGTAATGCAGGGAGGTAAGTCCACATCCTGAACCATGACCTGTGTTTTCTTCAGGCTGATTGTCAGTCCAAAATCTTGGCAGGCCTTGCTAAAACGATCCATGAGCTGCTGGAGATCTTTATTGAGTAGGTATGCATAGGATTAGGCTCTAAGTGAGTCAGGAAGCAGCTTGAAGTGCAAACCTGCCACTTTGGGGATCTGATACTAGGCTGCAGAATTGCATGTGCTATTCACCTCCACCTGGTGCTCAGTTTGCATGGATCAGTTATTGCACCGGTTATGAACCAGTAAATGAAGCAGTTATTGCAAAGACATCACAGACTTCCTGTAAAGGAAGGTGAAACCCAGACAGGGTGACCCTTGGTGCATCTCAGAGAAGCAGAGAGCCTTTTCCATGAGTTCCATCACATCAGCCCTGAGCTATCACAGTTGACTAATCCCTGCTTGATGACATGGGCAGACTAGTAGCAGTGATCTGGTCTTCTGCATGAGCAGGTAGCCCTGCCTTACTTCTAAGAAATCCCTGCTAGCTTTTCCCCACTGTGCAAAGCCATCTCACATCTGCTCTCAAGCCCTGTACTGCTTCCGCTTTATATAGCTCAGAACACCTGGTGTCAATTTGCTAATTAAAGACTGTGTCAGCTCCCAATTATCACCAGTTACAATATCACCAGCCCAAGTCACATAAATCCCTGGAACTTCCAGCTCTGCCCAATTAACATGATGTTGAGGCTTTCCAAGTAACCCTTCGCCTACCACTTTCCTGCTTGGGTTTCAGATTCTGATTTTTATTTTTATTTTTAAATGATGAGATTCAGTTCAAAATGGGAATTGGTAAGTATTGGCACAGGCCCACACTCCTATGCTTTTAATGACGACTTTGAATGGGCGCCCAAGCAGCTTAGATGCCAGGCTGTGAAAGAAATCTGTTGATTTCTGAAGCTGCTGTTAAAGGCACAGGAGCTGATTTTTCCCCCCCTGTTCATTTGGCAACTATTGTTAAAAGATATTCCTGTATTCCTATGAGCTATTCCTATGAGGACAAGGCCTCAGGTCAAGGCATTTGATCAAGTCAAATGTGCTGGGAGGCCAGTACAGGTTGGGTCTTGTTATTCATGAGGGTTCCCAAAACAGAATGGCAAAAAATTGTACTAAAGCAAATCCATTTAAAAAACAATGTCCCTTTGCTCAGTGACTTAAAAACAGCCTTGCTGACTTTTTGTAATGCACTCAGAGACAATCAATCATTCTCTCTGCAGGAGCTTAGAAAGTCTTCAAGGCAGAGATCCCTCCCTTCCCCAGGAGCCCAGCAAAGGGAAAGAATGGAGGAGGTGATAATGACTTGTATTCTTTCAACTGCTGAGGACAAGTGGCACCTGCAGGGGGAAGGGAGAGGTCGATTGCCTGGGAGTGAAGATCACCCTGGAGCTACTGGCAGTGATCTAAACTTGCTCCTCCCAAGCTCTATGCCTGCCAATCCCAACTCAGGAGATCTTTTTGTGTGTTTCTTGTGTCCTCTCTGACCCACAGGAACCCAGGTTCAAATCTCAGTCCAGTGTTGCTTGCTGTATAGATGAATTATTGAGAGGAGTACCCTACCAATTTTGTGTATATAAAAAACAACCTCAAGCCAACTTATACGGCTAGGGCCGTTTCCCCCACTTAGAACCCCGCACTTAGGAGGGGTATCGTTTACCCTGTTTTGCCTTGTTGCTCTTGTTGTAATTCAATAAAGTGGCCCATTTTAATCTCATACCTGTTGTCGGCTGTATTTATTTGGGGAATGCATGGTAGGAAGACCCAGGGACTGGGATGTCAGCAAGGCAAGCGTTGGAAAACAGATGCTGCCCCATGGAGGCTCTGCACCTTGCCCCCCTGCAGGGGATAGCACAAGTGGTTCACCCAGAAATGTTTGTGCTATTTTTTTTTATTTCATTTATAAATTGCGTTTTTTGCTCTCTGCACAGTTTTATTTCGTATGGGTTAAATTCTGAATATCTCTCTTTTTTCTTCCACAAGCGTTCAGTTTTATAAACCAGAGAGAGCCACTGTTGTTTATGTGCAATGCCGCTGAGATGACATCCTGGGATTTTTCCCCCCTACTCTCTCTCTCTCTTTCTCCACCTTAATGTGTTATAATACAAAACATAACAGCCGTTACTGGGTTGGATGGGAAAGTTAATAATTCATTTTCTGCATGTTTTATGTTCTGATGGCTTCTTGCTACCACTGGAGGTGATTCTCACATATTTCATTGGGAAATGTAATGGGGTGGAAAGACGTTCACCGGCAAGGCAATCACTACATGAGCTGATATACAGATGGGGGGGGTGGGGTGAGAGAAGGACAAGAACCCAGACAGGAAAACTAAAAGTATTAAAAGAGACTCTTATCTGTTCTGGCTCCCAATGATTTGAATAAGTTGCTAATAGATTTGTTGTGGAGACAATGACACAGTTCTGTGTGCTGGTTTCTTTGTTTGCAATGTAAATATAGACAGGAGAGGACGCCTCGGTTTACCCAGGTACAATCTTTAAGCCAGCCGTGTGGAAAATTGCATGGATACCTCCTGAGCGAAATGATCAACTTTATTGAACAACAGCAGAAGCCCAAAAAACATTTGCAGGAGGCTTTTAAGAGAAATCTCCCTCTTCCCAGGGTGAGACACAAAGAAGAATCCAATTTAACTCAAGAGAAACTGCCGGCTCCGGATGAGCACTGCAGAACTTAAAAAGGAGGCTGATTTATTTGCTGCGGGATGCAGGAGCCGCGTCTGTGACTGAGTGAGGTTGCTTCTGGAAGGTTGGGGATGCGGGAGGGGAAAGAAAAGGACTGCCAAATGGTGTACGGAGAATGGGGCCTTCCTTCTCCACAGGTTTGGCATCCAAAGATACGAATATTTGCAGATGCCAAACCCACAGCTGGAGAACCTCAGAGGACCTCCAGGACATGACTGAAAGCAGCATCCAGGAAGCTTTTGAGGGGGCCGGGGACCCACGCGCGATATCTGGAGGGCTGGGTAGAGCCCCCAGGTAATTGCAGTGCCTGGCAGAACCCTCAATGATTTCATTATCCACAGAACGGTGGTGTAGCTAGAGGGGGTGCAGGGATAACATTTACACCAGGCTGCAGGCTGTCTAGGGGCAACAGACTGGCTGTCGGTCTGCGCAACTGCACGCCCCCCCTTCATGATCATTGCCAGGCCCACTGCATGGGAGGATGTCCACCATGTGGGTGACACGCTGGCCTTCTGCATCGGATGGTGCAAACCCTAATGAGGCCACTGCTCCCGGTTTTCAACCCTGCAGCTCCGCTACTGAATATTTAGGCCTTGGCAGATCTGCAAGGAAACAACCCTGACCCAGAAATGATCCATCACAGGGTGGGGGCTTCTTCTCCTGGGAAGCTGCTGGATCACAGCTTTGTGGTTGAACGTCCGCTATGGATCAAGAAGATTGCCGTTTCCAGCCCTGGCATCTCCAGTGAACCCAAGGACCAGGAAGCAGGTAAGAGAGAAATTCCTGTCCAAAACTCAGTAGAGCAGCCGGCATAGACAATGGTTGGAAAGCTGGACCAATAAGGAAACTCTGGACAGACATGCATCCATTGTTTCTTCTGTAACTCCATCCACCGTGGCCGAAACATCTTCATCTTGCTGTGCTTTTCGTGGAGGCCTTGTTAGCCTGCCTTTATCACATACCTTGTTCCCGCTTTCTTCTTTCCATGCCTCCTTCCCTCTTCTTGCCCCTCACCTTGAATCTGTCCTTCGCCTCGTCGAACTTCGGCTCCCTGGGTGCTCCTGCATGCAAAATGACCTTGTCAGGTGGCACTTCAAATATCTTTCTCCCCGCTCCCCACCTTGAACATCAGAGCGCTAGTAAAGGCATTTCCCCCTCCTCTTGACAATCAAAAGGGTCTTGGAACTTTGGTACTTGAAGCTGTGGCTGGATTGATTTCAAGAGCCCCTGGGGGGCATATGAACCTTGCGTTCCCTTTAGATCTTTTCTCTGACTGGAACATTGTGGATGGAAAGATAAGTCCTCTCTCTCTCTCTCTCTCTCTCTCTCTCTCTCTCTCTCGCCATCAACTTGTTTCATACAGAGAAGATTTCATTAGGATTCCAAAGAGATGTTTGCTGACAGCTCTCATCAGAGGAAGCTGTATCCTTTAGTGGTTCTCAGCTGTGAGTTAAAAGGGAATGCAACTAAAACAACGGATTTCAGGGGACACAACTTTGGCTGAGGAGAGAGAGTCATGTCCCCAAGATCAGAGGCAACTGCATTGCGTTCCCCAACATAAAAGCCTTGCAGCGCCCTCTCCCTTTGCTTAAAAGATTCCTTTCTGTTCCTCTCTCTCCCTCTTTCTCCCTGGCTCTCTGGTTGCATTTTGAGCTCTGCCATAGCTCATTGATTCAATTATTCATCAAGTGAAGTGCTAAGCATTGGAGTTAATCTCGGGCTCTGCACTTCCTGTCCCAGTTGTGGGGGAACACTGCGGACCGTGTGGCCTTGATTAGATTATCGATCAACGCGCACTGGGTGCCGCTGGAAATCAGAGAGTCAATCAATGCCACTCAGTCCTCCCCCCCCCTTCCCAGATCACTCAGAGATCCAAGGATCAGTTGCACTCACCTAACCCAGATTTGGGACGGAGCCAAGATGCTTTTGGACTGAAACCGAGACGTCGGGAGGGTAATCCGTGAAAAGATGCTGGACTCTAGAGACACATTGAATGGAGAGAATTGAGCCATCTGGCTCATAGGTGCTGGACTCAATTTCCTGCACCAGGCAGAGTTGGAATATGAGGGGTTCCTCCTTTGATTGCCACACTGTCTTCCATTGCCTTCTGCATCCAGCACCAACCCTGTCCGGAAGCTGCACTTCCTATGGCAACATTTTCATGGAATTCCATAGACACCAGCAGGGCTGGCCTTAAACCAATTTGCCTGATTTCATGCAATTGGGCCCTGCGCTTTGGGGGCCCTCACGCTGTACAGTGAGTGGATCACCTGCTGCCACCGCTGGGATTTCAGCATCCTGGAGGCCAGCAGAGCGTGTGGAGCACCTGTGTTTTGGCCCTGCCTGCCCCTGTGTCTGATTGGTCTGAAACGGGCCTTCTGGAAGCAGTTGGCGGTGACCCCATCACATCACTGCCAACCATTTCCAGGAGCTGTGTGTTGCGTGTGCTCACCTCGTCGCGGCTGCAGTCCTCACAGCAGTATGGTGAGTGGGGAGACCCGCAGGAGGAGGGCCTCACGGGAATGCTCCACATTGGGTCTGGCTGCTCCTGGGGTCAACCCTGGACACAGACCATCACTAATCCTAGTTGGGGTTTAGGCTAGGAATAGACTCTAACCTCTGCAAGGGTGCTGACCTTATGAGGTTAATCCACCCTCAAAGGCTTAGGGATCCACATGGCTCCCCAATATAAGGGCATTTATTTATCTTTCTCTTACAATCAACCTGACAATCAGCCTGAAGAAAACGCAGGTCATGGTTCAGGAAGTGGACTCACCTCCCTGCATTACAATCTCTGCGCATGAACTGGAGGTTGTCCATGACTTTGTGTACCTTGGCTCAACGATCTCCGACACTCTTTCTCTCGATACCGAGCTAAACAAATGCATCGGTAAAGCAGCTACCACGTTTTCCAGACTCACAAAGAGAGTCTGGTCCAACAAGAAGCTGACGGAACATACCAAGATCCAGGTCTACAGAGCTTGCATCCTGAGTACACTTCTGTACTGCAGCGAGTCATGGACTCTTCGCTCACAACAGAAGAGGAAACTGAACGCTTTCCACATGTGCTGCCTCCGACGCATCCTCAGCATCACCTGGCAGGACAAAGTTCCAAACAACACAGTCCTGGAAGGAGCTGGAATCCCTAGCATGTATGCACTGCTGAAAAAGAAACGCCTGCATTGGCTTGGTCATGTCATGAGAATGGGCAATGGCCGAATCCCAAAGGATCTCCTCTATGGAGAACTCGTGCAAGGAAAGTGCCCTACAGGTAGACCACAGCTGCAATACAAGGGCATCTGCAAGAGGGATCTGAAGGCCTTAGGAGTGGACCTCAACAGGTGGGAAACCCTGGCCTCTGAGCAGCCGGCTTGGAGGCAGGCTGTGCAGCATGGCCTCTCCCAGTTTGAAGAGACACTTGGCCAACAGTCTGAGGCTAAGAGGCAAAGAAGGAAGGCCCACAGCCAGGGAGACACACCAGGGACAGACTGCACTTGCTCCCAGTGTGGAAGGGATTGTCACTCCCAAATTGGCCTCTTCAATCACACTAGACACTGTTCCAGAACCACTTTTCAGAGCGCGATACCAGAGTCCTCTGAGACTGAAGGATGCCAATGATGATGACTGTATTTTATATCCTACACTGCACTCCAGAAGGTTTACAGCATATAAAGCGAAACAAACCCAAAAGGAAACCCTAAAGAATTGCAAACACAGAGACAAACAATGACATCATCAAAGTGCCACAAGTATTAACAGTCTTCTCTTTTTGGGGGGGGGGAAATCCAAGCCAACCAGTTGGGGCTTTTCCTACACTTGTCTGCCTGCGAAGTGCAGCTGGGTCCACATTCCACCCCACTCTGACAAATGCAATCTACACGCGCTCAAAATAATAGGAAAGTTGGTTTGTCTTCAAGGGGACTCGGACAGCCTCCTGTCTTTGCCAGTCTTCAGCCCCTTCTCTTCCAGCAGCTTGTTACAAGATCCTTGGCAAGCTGCAAAATGGTTTCACTCGGAAATGTTTTGTTTTCTAAATGCCGATTTGCAAATGATTATAAAATGCTTCTTTCCGATGCCTGTTTTTTAAATGCTTTTTAAAAGGGGCTTTCTGTTTTGCTTGTAATTACCATTAGAAAATAAACTGCTCCTCTAAGAAAGAACTCTTGGTAAGTTTGCCTGGAAGCAATATGGCTTACTGACAGCGGCTGAAGTGAGCCTTTGCCTCAAATAATAGAATCTAGAAGGTGTGATTGGCAGGAAGGCTTTGCTGGCTATTGGGCAAAACTGTTGCGGTAAATGGTTTGTGCTGTATGTGATTTATCCCTCCTAGATATCTCAGTTTCTAATTATCTAGCTGCATTAAATGTTGCCGCCCCTGGAGTACAGGGCTGCACAACTTGGAATCACAGCTCTGAAATCACACCACCCTCTGTGTTTCATCACCTTTCAGGCTCTTGTCACCCCCTGCCAGGGCTGGGCCAAAACCAGGGAACATCCACTAAAATTGAATGTCAGGAGAGTTAGAACAGACAAAAGAAAATATTGCTTTACCCAGCGTGCAATTAATCCGTGGAACTCCTTGCCACAGGATATGGCGATGATGTCTGGCCTAGATGCCTTTAAAAGGGAATTGGACAAATTGATGGAGGAAAAGTCCATCGCAAGTTGCAGGTCCTTATGGGTACGTGCATGTAATTAGTCTGTGGAACTCCCTGTCACAGGAGGTGGGGATGGCGTCTGTCCTGAATGCCTTTGAAAGGGGATTGGACAAATTGATGGAGGAAAAGTCAACCCATTACAAGCCATGGAGAGTATGTGCAACCTCCTGATTCTAGAATCTATCTCAAATGCCATATGCAAGGGAGTGGTACCAGGATGCAGGGATTTTGTTGTCTTGTGTGCACCCTGAGGCTACTGTGAGATGCAGTGAACTGGATTAGTTGGGCCTTTGGCTGGATCCATCGGGGCCGTCTTCTGTCCTCCCAGCACCTGAGCCAGAGCATGAACAAGTCACCCCTGTTGTGCAGGGCCTTCTCACACCAAACACCACCCCCTTTGCATCAGCTGTGGCTCCTTCTGCTGCCTGGAATGGAAAAGGAAGAGGATGTAGTAAAATATATATTTAAGGCACTGTCAAGGCGTAAATTCCTCTGTATTTCTTTGCCTGATCAGTGTAAACAAATGCATCGGTAAAGCAGCTACCATGTTTTCCAGACTCACAAAGAGAGTCTGGTCCAACAAGAAGCTGACGGAACATACCAAGATCCAGGTCTACAGAGCTTGCATCCTGAGTACACTTCTGTACTGCAGCGAGTCATGGACTCTTTGCTCACAACAGGAGAGGAAACTGAACGCTTTCCACATGCACTGCCTCCGACGCATTCTCGGCATCATCTGGCAGGACAAAGTTCCTAACAACACAGTCCTGGAACGTGCTGGGATCCCTAGCATGTATGCACCGCTGAAACAGAGATGCCTGCGTTGGCTCGGTCATGTTGTGAGAATGGACGATGGCCGGATCCCAAAGGATCTCCTCTATGGATAACTCGTGCAAGGAAAGCGCCCTACAGGTAGACCACAGCTGCGATACAAGGACATCTGCAAGAGGGATCTGAAGTCCTTAGGAGTGGACCTCAACAGGTGGGAAGCCCTGGCCTCTGAGCAGCCCGCTTGGAGGCAGGCTGTGCAGCATGGCCTTTCCCAGTTTGAAGAGACACTTGGCCAACAGTCTAAGAGGCAAAGAAGGAAGGCCCATAGCCAGGGAGACAGACCAGGGACAGACTGCACTTGCTCCCAGATTGTCACTCCCGAATCGACCTTTTCAGCCACACCAGACACTGTTCCAGAACCACCATTCAGAGCACAATACCATAGTCTTTTGAGACTGAAGGTTGCCAACAACAGATCAGTGATCGGTGGCTACCCTGAATGTTTTAATTTTGTTTTCTTGTTGGATTGTTTATGCCAATAAAGGTGGAATGAATGAATGAATGAATGAATGAATGAATGAATGAATGAAAAGGAAGAGGGAGAAGGAGGAAGTGTGGAGAAGGTAGGTTGCATGTTGAGAGGTTTGAGTGGGAAATTCTGTCCTCTCATCCAGCCAGTTCAGAACCAGCCGCCGATCAATCCTCTCATCCCTGGGTTTTCAACCCCACTGTTTTACTTCCTCTGCTAGAACATGCTCTGCAGAACTCCCAAGGGGGGGGAGCTCTCTGTGCTTGCCAAGTGGATAAAACCAAGAGATGAATGCTCAATATTTGTGTGTGTATTCCACCCTCTGACACCCATGTTTTATTCCCTTAGAACCTAGCTCTGAGCGCGGTAGAGAACCTGGAACACCTGTTGACTTCAAATTGGAGATAGCAGAAGACTGAAGCCGGCTTGAGATGGGGAGGGCAGGCCCCTCTCAAACATCACTAACCTGCCTTGTGAAGTCCGAAAAGGGCATGTAAGCGAGGGCTGGGAAGGGACTAATCAACGTCGTTGCTGCTACTGCTTTCCATTCTTCTTTGGGTCTGTGGGGTGTATTTTATTATTCATTGAAGCCATGTACTCCCTCTTGGGTCATTAATTTGGGGGAAGGCACAGCTAGAGAGAGGCAGCAGGAACAAACAAAAAAAAGAGAGAGACCCGTGGAGACCGTAAGCACCACAAATGCCTCTTTCCCAGCAGCCAGCTGCCTGCTCATCTTGGCAGCAAAGTGACTGCAGGTCCCTGACAGTTAGAAATGATTTAAAGCAAGAAAAAGAGAATATAGAAATAAATCCCCTTCCCCCCCAAAAAAGAAAAGGCACAAAAAAACATTGAAACCTGAGGGCACAGCAAACTCAAAACACCAACAACATATAATATTTGAGCTGTCTTATCTCAGATGCTGCTGCCTCGACTGCTGGGCCATTGCCTAAGGGGAATCTCTCTCTCTCTCTCTCTCTCTCTCTCTCTCTCTCTCTCTCTCTCTCTGTGTGTGTGTGTGTGTGTGTGTGTGTGTGCGTGTGTGTGTGTACACACAATACTTTTATAAACCTAATCACCAGAGGGGGGAATAAAGCTGGATGTCAGATCTCCAAATAAAAGAACTAACCTTTAGAACCAGGCTTTGTGTTTTTGCAATGGGTGGAGGGGCGGAAGGGGAATCTCGCTCCTTTCAGGAAAGACTTCTTTGAGTTTACAGCCAACATAGCTGTGTGGAACCGGCATGTTAAGATGTATGTATTGCTAGATATTAATTCCTATGGGGGGGGGGAATTGTGGGAAGAGTGGAAC